>NC_092642.1:31140694-31330694 GCF_039555335.1 Amphiura filiformis
TTACCATGGTGACGGCACCAACACGCGTCATGATACAACAGCACAACAATACACTACAGACATCGTAACGGCTCACAGGGGATTTCGTACTGTATAAACAAGTAAAATCACAAACTTAATTCGCGGCAATTCTGGATGATGATAACCTTAGGAAATATAATCCACATCTACAAATAAACCTATATATAATTATTCCGAAATTATCTTTGGAGAGTAAAGAGCAGGAAACAATAAGGTCAAAAGGTAAGCTTACATTACAATACACATTGGTTAAACCCGGTTGCTAGGTAAGCTTAAATTTTCATTTTACCGCATAGCAAAAGCCTGATATAAATAATAATAATAATAATATTGAATGGCTTATTTTCGTGTGATACAAGAATATATTGCACTCGATAGAAAAATATTGCACTCGTCTTCGACTCGTGCAATATTTTTCTATCTCGTGCAATATCTTGTATCACACTCAAAGCCATTCAATATTATATAATTATTGATGTTACAATACTTTGTATCATCGACCTTCTACAGGTAGGATGAACATGCATTCCCTATGCCAATTTTTATTTTTTTTACCTTTGACCCAACATGCCCACTGAAACATAATTGGTTATCCGTCATTGAAAATAAAGATAAAATATTTAATCCCTGCTGATTTAATATTTGTCATGTGTATTTGTGTCTTGTTTACTTTCTTTAATCCTTCTACTTCCATCTTTTCCCGCAGTCTTCTGAAAGTCTGTCGCTGGCGTACCAGATACCAGGGGTAAAACATACTAGGCAAAACTTTTTACTTTTTTTACAAAAGTTTCACACGAAATGTGTTATACTATTTTAGCCCCCAATCACGGTGAATTTGAATGTGAATTTGAATGTGAATTTGATGAAGTGCTCGCGGAACGCGAGAAAATATTCAATTTTATACCATTTTAGCCAAAAATCAAGGTATAATACCGAATATTATCTGTATTTTTACAGTAAACCTACTTAGACCAGGGATGTTTTTTGTCGAAACGGTGGGGGGGTTATATTGTTGCCCGTATATATCTAATGTATTAGGAATATGAATGTAATAGGAATACATCCAAATGTATTAGGAATACATACACCCAAATGTATTCGGAATACATCCAAATGTAACAGGAATACACCCAAGTGAAGCAAAATAAATCGAACAGTTTGAGAATGCCACTAGATTAAAAGTATGAGGTATTTGGTCAAAATGTTGAATCAACATCTTGTCCCGGGGGGCACATCAAAAAAATGTTGGTGGGTATGTTCCCCGGAATTTTGAGGTGGTGGGTCTTTGGGAGCTGACGGCGTACCGGTAAAAGGGGGTCTTTTGGAGCTGCGAACCGGGCTGTGAACAAGCAAAATGGGGACTTTTGGAGCTGCGAACAGTCAAAATCAAGGGTCTTTCTGGTTGAAAATCGCCTGAAAAAAAATATGAGGACTGAGCAACTTCGGGGTCTTTATGAGCTGAAATTATCAAAATCAAGAGTCTTTCGGAGTTCTATTTTGGTTAAATATATGGGGTATTTCGGAGCTGCGAAATATAAAAAGGGTTGTCTTTCCGGGGGAGCTATGGCCATTTGTGTTAAGTGACCCCCCCCCCCCAAATCTTTTCCTCCCACAACACTGTACAATTACTGGCGTGTAACTATTTATAAGGACTTAGCGGCTATTTTTGTGAGCCGAGTAAAAATGTGACCCGATCTGATCTACTCAGGCCAAAGTCGGAAATTTTGAAAATTGAGTTCCTACCATGCTTATATCTCAGTTCCATTATTGCCGACTTTACCCTGATTGGATCAGATCTGGTCAGAAAAGCAGTTGAGCATGTTTTTATTGTTAATTAAATGTTTTGTTAACTTGCACCAAGCCTGTTTATACTTATAGTAAATTGCATGTAGGCAATTTAGGGGTACATGTATTTGTAAATTGCAAGGTAAATTGCACCGAGGCCTATAAAATTAAATTTATCATAAGTACATGATTGTGTTACTAAAAGTTATAGTCACGCATGATATTCCTTTCGCTATCGATAATAGGTGTTACGAATCATGAAAAGTTGGGCAAGCAATACCAATAATAACGAAACATAGCGTTGGTCATAACAGCGTGTTTATAGTGAATATACCGCATTTTGAGTATACCGTACATGATGCAGTCATGTCTACAGTAGAATTCACCACGACCTTTGCAGGACTTAAACCCCATTAAAAGCTATTAAACCAAGATAACACTCATTGAAAACAGCTCAACTGATTAAATCAGATCTTCTCTGGTTAAATCTACACGACACATGTTTCTGTTTTACATGTGCAATGAGCAATGAGCTGGTATTATAGTTTCAGTTTGGTGAACGATTATAAAGCGAACGCAAGGTAACAATATTGTGTGCGCTTTTGTTTACGAAATGAGACAATAGTGTGCTTATTGTTAACCAATGTTCTTGAAAATGAGAAGCATAATGGTTTGCAGACTTAACACTGTTTGGAAATAATTTCTTCATATTTTTTGGTGTTATCTGTCGTTTACATATCCTTCCTAAAACACAAAAGTGCGAATATTTCCAAACACCTAGATTAGCTAAAAATTTAGGACATGTTACAAAACTATATTTTCTAGAATTTCAGAGAATACTTTAAATATTGGCCGGTTATTTTTCACATAGTGGCGTTAACTAGGCAATTGCCTATACTTCTAACATACACTACTTGTAGAGGTCACGCGTGAATTGTGAGAGCTCTGTGTATTGTGTATAGGAAAACGGACAGTAACTGCAGTATGATACGATGAAAGCATTGATTTAGTTTGAAAGCATTGACTTGAGACTACGAAATTGCCTTGGCTTATTTCACTGTGAAAATATATAGACCATCGAAATATTTCCACAGACATTACAATAGACACTTGACTTGAGTGATATAAACACTATTATACACAACATGTCGCATGACGGAAGATCAATATCATAGAAAGCTGGTTTAAATTGACTTGTATTCAATTTATTTATTGGAGAAGAGCTAGAGGGGAAAAGGGTGGGTGTGTGTGTGTGGGAGGGGGGTAAGGGTAAGGGAGAAAGAGAAACAGAGGGAGAGAGCATTGGAAGTGGGAAGGAAGGAGGGGGAGAGGGAGCTCAAGAGTGGAGTGGAATAATAGGGAAGAGTCGATATCGAGTGTGGGGAGGGGGAGGGAGGAGGTTATGTATAGGTGGCGGAGGGAACGTAGGTAAGAGGTATGGGTTGTGCTTTCCGGGGAATAATCTAATTCATAATCAAATCTTCTACATCATCATGCATCGTTTATATTTCAGACAAGTAAACAAAACACCCCCCCCCCCACCCCTCAATATATGCACATGATTTCTACATGTAGGCCTCGTATAGAACTCGGGTGTAATTATAAGGTGTCTTGAAAGTGTGCCACCTACGGCAGAGAGCATCAACTGTCGCCCGCGCTGATAGATATCCGATAATGACAATGTTAGCACAATAGGCTATTATATACGTATGGTTATAGGCCATTATACTTTTGGTTATATATACCCTCTTGTGTCCTCCCAGCACAATAGTGTTATGATTGCAGACCAGTTCATCCCCACTTTTTAATCCCTTGATTTTTGGTTTCTGAACAAAAGGGAAACCAAAACTAATGATTTGAAATGAGGGATACACAGGTGATTAGTGCAATCTGCTTGTAGTGCAGAGCGGTCTATTCAAAAATTGTATTCATCTATTGCTATGGTAGTTAATCCGATTATGACGTCACTTCTACAGCGTATACCGATACCCTTGCTGGTTATAGTGAGACACAGTTACCGCACAAATTATATACCAACTAACATTATCGTACATTTGCAATGACCCCGAGGTCACATGGGGAATGTGTAAATATTGTGGCGCGAGCTATAAACAGCCCATTCAACAATATGATCATGGCGGTGAACATGTAGCTCCTGTATTGATAACTCTTGGGGGTGAGAATCGTTCCGAATGTCCTGGGCGCATCCTACGCATCATGAAGAAGCTTTTACTTCCGATAATACCGCACACAATTTATACTGGTGTGTTTATAGTGCAAATATCTCGCGACAATATCCTTATGATACTGCTAGTGTTTATAGTGGGCAAGTATCCGGATAATTTCTGGCCGGATAGAAATTAAACCGCAATGTACCGCACATCTGCTCCCACTATAAACACGCTCTTACACAGCAGTCTGTGTATTGAATATATACCCTAAGTATAGAAATAGAAAGAACAAACGAAATAATAAATCCAGAATCGTGTGAAATAGTCAGGGTACCTGAAGCATGAAATTGAACTTTGGAAAGTGACGTGAAATGAATCGTGCAGCAGGTTTAGTTATTCGTATGTGGATATGGCCCGTTAACACATTACGTCAATTTGATGACATTAAACAGTGCCGAATATGCCTAAATACAGCCGGTGAAGTGGGCATCATGCGTTCATGACGTACCATCTTCCCTCACGAAAAAATATAATCCTTGTTTGTGATCTCTCGAAAAAATAATGCAACAATTAAATACTGCAAGCGAAACCATCACAATAAACTCTTTTGTATCAGAGGTATTTAGGGGAAATCCCGAAATTATTTTGGTGGGAAACAGAGTAGCTCATGTCTTTCGACCGAATAGGACCTGCGGACGAGCGGCTGCTATTTCCTTGTGGTAAACCAGCAACAAGTTTTAACTTGGTGAGTTAGTATACCGTTTTATCCTTGTGTGTCAAAATGAAACTTGAGTTCATTATTTTGGTTTATTATTATAAAAATTATTTAATATAAACAATTTCCTTACCAACGGTAGTGACCGTTCCGTTGGTACAGGTCGTCGCTATACACGACTGTCCACGGGACCATGATTACTGACAGTCCAATGGAATAACCATACTACCTACTTATCAACAAAATTGAGTAAAAAATATGATGCTCATCATGACCAGCTGGTTATTAACCCTGCTTAATAAGAAGGTCTTAGCTGACTTACTCCCTATTCCAGAAAAATACAGCACTATTTTTTGTTAATTACAAAATATTATCCTGTTTTGCCAAATGAAACATAGCTAAATCCTAATCCTTTAGTTAGTTCTAACTGGCAATAAGAGTCAAATTCTGGAGGAAAATGGTCCTGCAAAAATTTTGCATGTTTTCTTACAATTGTAGTCACAAAATTGTAAAACTTAGCACAAGTCCAAGCATTCAAAATCTTGAGTATAGGGTAAGAGTTAGCTCATAATTCTAATATTATATGTTATTTTTGCTTTTTGGTTATAAAAAGATTGGAAACTGTTTTTTCCAAAAATTAGAATGCATAACTTGAAAAAGCCCGAAAAACGCCCTAAAAATGCATGTTTTTGGCCCTAATTTCCAAAATTTTTACTTTCATTGCCAGTTAGGACTAACTAAAGGATTAGGATTTAGTTATGTTTCATTTGGCAAAACAGGATAATATTTTTATCTAAAAAAATTAGTGCTGTATTATTTTTTTCTAGATTGGGAGTAGTTGCTAAGGCATCACAGCGAATTTGGTCCTATAGAACTATCGGTGCCCGGTTAGGTACCGATGACTCAATCCCTAAATTGTAACAAGGATAGTAATTAACAGTTGAATAGTTTTTTTTTTTTTAATTTAAATAAAAAACGATTGCACTGTACAAATATTCAGGGTACAATAAAGGTCCTATCTTTACCGATAGCGCTACAGGACCAAAAAAGATGTTGTGCCTAAGATATACGGTCGTTTTATCTTTTCAGTTTCGGTTTCGGTTTCAGTTTTTGGTTTCGGATCTCATTTTGGTGTTGTTGTGGGGGTTTGCGGTTCTTGCCCGGGTGGCTGATGGTCTTGGCGTTGTAGCTTTTCGCCCTGGAGGCCTAGTTTTCCAATGTGGCTTACCTGGGGCGATGGTTACTGGGCCATGGGCGTTTGCCAGACCGGGCGGGGACCGGGGACTCCCGACTCGGCACCGGCATTCCCGGTGGGTGGAAGTATGGACCTTCTGCTAACATGAACGGACTTGCCCATAGTTCGGCACTAGTGCAATATTGTCTTATATAGCAATGTATTTTAATGTGTATTTTTATAGTGTCTTTCTCAGGGCAATATATGGGTGTTCGGGTATGGACGGACAGCCAGGTGGTGTCATGGGCGCATGTGGATCGCTGGACATGTCTCCTTGGATGGGGTGCTGTTGGGGGCTGTGACTGGTTAGGGGCTTGGAGAGGATCAATTACTGTCTCCCTGCTCCCTGACCAGCCTGGGGCCCTACCAGTGCCTTGGTCGGGGTTGGGGTCCTGTGGCCTGCATGTGGCTGTGAGTCTGCTCCGGCTGTCCCGCCTGACCCTGATCCACTTTTTTTGCCGATTACCTTTTATATCTGTGTGCTAGTTTTTTACTATGTATATTATTGTTCCTTCTGTATTTTTATATGTTGTATCTTGTGTATTTTAATGTTGGCCTTGTGCCACCTGGGCACCTTAGGAGAACAATGCCAGTGCATTGAAAGGTTAACCCAGGTTAAATAAGAATGAAATTAATTAATTAATTAATTAATTAATTAATTGCAGATATAGTACCATTCTAGGTAGCCACATACCTAATATATCCACAATTATAATAATTACTATCTTTCCAAAGACAGTTTACCCTTCATACAGCACACGGGTATGATTGATTAACCAAAAGCACAAAAGGCACACTTTAGCCGTCGATGTACAGTTATTTACCACCCACATTATTTCAGGCGCACCATTCAAATAAATTGAATATTACTGACAATAAAGACATATCCGACTAAGATGCATTGATCTTTTTTTTTCGTTTGTATTTTATTTTAGAGAATTCCTTTAATTCATGGATCACCATGAATTACGTAACCATATTGGTTATGTTGATGGCACATGAAGCCTTCAGCTTTCCCAATAATCCTGGTACCACTGCACCAGAATGGAGAGAGGTATGTCAATCTCTTACCCTATCAAACCTGCATGGAACACGAGGTCCCTTGTCAGATCCTGTGCCATACCAAGTTTCTTTGAATCGACGAGATTATGTCCCTGATCAGGAACTAATTGGTAAGTTGCTGAAATAAAATTGATCAGATAGTGTTTGCATTTTTTAAACATACATTAGTAAGATGAAAACAAACCTAAAAACAATATTATTGAGCAATTGAAACGATTTCTTCTTTTAAAGTTTTAAACTTGTTACAAGTTGCAGTTTTTATGTTTGCTTGATTGCAAGCCAGCAGGTGGACAAACAATATTTGGCAGATTGAAAGACGGGTAATGCATTTTTGTAAAGTTGTCAAACATTTATGGGACTCCTTTTCAATAAAACACTCTAAAAAGACTTAGTACGAAACGTCTAAACATGCACAATTTTCTTAATCGACACGCTCCCCAATATATCTAGACCTAAAGGCAGTGGTCACAAAGATACATGACTAAACATTGTCAAGAGGTTTTTCCATAAAAAGATTAAAGATTAGAAACGCATTCTCCTCTATAAAATGGCGTTCGATAATATACTTTTGAGATGAATCAACGCGTGGCAAAAATTCCACAACGGATAATGGTGCCACCCAATCAGAACACTGCATTTCTACCAATTCAAACTCATAACCTTTCCACAACGCGTTGTGATATTTCCTCAACGCGTGCGTGAGCTTTCTTAGCCTCATCTATAATTCAATACCATTGATGCAATATTAGTAATGAAAATTCGATTTTTACACCTTTCTTCAAACTATTTATATAGTTACCTTGGAAGGGATTGGTCAAAGCACATTTAAGGGATTCATCATTCAAGCTCGTGCCATTCCAAGTGATGAGATAATTGGTACTTTTACGTCGGAAGAAGGTCAGCAGCAGGGTCGTGCAGAATTGTATGGCTGCCAGGAAACTTGGGTAAGGAAAAACAAGTGTAATAACCACGTGTTTGAAAATAAAAACAGTATTAAAAAAAAGTTTGCTCTTTGCTCAATATTTAGGATTCAGATAAAGAAAATCACATTATTTCAGTTAAACAGAATCGCATAATTTGAGGTTAACAGAATCACATGATTTCAAATAAAGCAAAACACGATTTTATGATTTCAGGTAAAGCGAACCACATGATTTCAGGTAAACAAAATCACATGATTTCAAAATAAAGATAATCATATGATTTCAGGTAAAGAGAATCACATGATATCAGGTAAACAGAATCACATGATTTCTCACATGATTTCAGGTAAACAGAATCACATGATTTCTCACATGATTTCAGGTAAACAGAATCACATGATTTCTCACATGATTTCAGGTAAACAGAATCACATGATTTCTCACATGATTTCAGGTAAACAGAATCGCATATTATTTTATTACTTTATTAACAAGCAAGGTTAAAAACACACACAAAACCCAGGACATGGCCAATATTGTAGTGAAGAACACCAGCATGGGTCAATGTAGGAAGCAGAAATGCATACAAAAAAATACAATGATTTCAGGTAAATAGAATCAGTGACTTCAAATCTAAAATACCACGGCCGCCAGCGTGGGAGAAAAGATCTTTCACATGGGGGCAGATTCACCTTTGTCTTCCCTAGCTGTGCCATTGCCAATGTATAATGTTGACGCAACAGTTCAGGATTAATTCCAATTCAAGATTTTGATATGCAAAGTATACAAAACAGTCATTAAGTTATTGTTTTGGACAGAAAAAAAGGGTACACAGAAGCTACCAGCGTAAACCATGTCATTAGAATGATCAATCGGCTCATTAAGGTTAGCAACAATTTTAAACTCTTGCCAATTGATAGTTCACAGCATCTTGCGAATGGTATTCAGGTTTGGCAAAAATTGCCTTGATCATTTCATAGCGAGTGTGTAGAAGAATTCAAATATCACAGATATACTTTTAGGGGGCTGAAACAACAACATTTTTGTAAAACGTACATAACTCAAGCAAGTTTTCAAAGTATATGATTTGAAGAATGAACTATTGCAAAACATGAAATTGTTATTTTCATAATATAATTGATTTAGATAATGAAAATCGAGTTTTCGGCTGCTTCGACCAACAATACCTAGTCTACCCTAAAGTTACGACGTTTTGCTTTGCTATCTGCTGTTGGCCTTTTATGCAATCATTATTATTTGGTTTCTCCTTAGGACACTGCGGCACATAATTCCAATGTAACCAAATCAAGAGTTAGCTTCCGTTGAATGCACCTCCTTTCAACGTTGAAAGGATTCATTTCAGGTAACAAGTTTTATGTCTTCGGTAGTACATGTAATAACGCGGTTAGATGCGTTCGACTCCACCGAAGTTTGACTCCAGTGCCGTTCGATTCCAGGGACGTTCAACTCCAGAGCCGTTTGATTCCAGGGACGTTATGTATCGAATAATTTCGAAAATTAATATTCTGTGACATTTAGCTTCAGGGAAGAAAATGTAACTGTGAAATTAATCGATAGCAAGGAGTCGAACGGCTCTGTGGTCGGATGCCCTAAAATCGAGCGTGGGCTCTGGGTTCGAACGGTTCTGGAGTCAAACGTCCGTGGAGTCGCACGTCCCTAACCAACTTCACATGTTTACAATAAATAATAGGGTATTCGAAGAAGTTAACTTATTGCGCTTGGCAAACAAAATGAATATTTTGTTAAATACTACTTGATTCTCTCTCTTTCAGAGCCACTGTTGTAGTCGGCCCCGCAAACATTTACTACGAGAACATAGCATCAGAAACCGCAGAACAAAGCAATGGTATGTATATATACGGCATTGCAATATAGCATTATACATCTACATTCCCTTGTATTCTTTATTAACAACTTTGGGCAGTACAAAGAGGCTGGGGCCGCGCCTGGGGCTGCGGACAGTATAAGAGACCGTCTTGAACAAGACTAGAAACTACACGAATACAAACAATCCGATTATTATATTTTTCAATTACTTCGTTAATTTTGTTTTGCTTGCTACAGTTCTTTTCCTTCCCTATGGCCAACAAGCCGGTGATACAGTAATGCCTGTGAGGGACGATGGATATATAGGACCTTTTTTGTTTAACTTTGATTTTCACTACTTCGGCACGATATTTGATAGATATTACGTAAGAAATATTTGCAATAATTTATATAATCATAATATCCTGCTTCATCATGTTCATTATGTCACATTAAAAATGTATATGGAATATTTTTGCGAAATCAAATTCAAACCGCCTTGTTTTCATGTGAGACATCTATATCTACATATTATACAATCCGTAAAACTGTACCTTGAAAATGAAAATGTTCATTTAACCTGCCAATTTCATATAGCAGTATGTTGGCACATGGCAAAACAATTTAATTGGTAAACAATTAGGCGACCTTTTATCCCTCAATACAAAGGTCATGCACCTAATTAACATTATAATGACAGCCATCTTGGCTGCAGTAATCATTTTCTCTTTTTAAAATTAAATAAAGTATTGAATACAGACACAGACATATTTGTATTTACTTTTTCGGCGAAATGGTGTATTGTAGCTCAGCATGAAAACCACAAAAAAGAACTTACTGCCAAGAGGACTCGAACCAGCAACCTCCGCATTACTATTCGCGGCGCGCTATCACTGAGCTGTTTCAGCTAATTACAAATATCACAATGAAATTATGAAATAGCCAAGCACTAATGGCAATAGAATGATGTAAAGTTCTTGAGTTATAGGAGAGAGATCATCAAATGTCAACATTCCACAGGGGACTAAATTTGACAAATTCGCTGATTTTGATAAATAAAATGGTCTTAGACCGCTAAACTTGAAAAAAAAATTTAAAAAAAGAATATTTTGCCATATCTTAGGTGATTTCTTACCTTGGTAACATGGCAAAAGATCCAAGCCCATTGATCCGTGTTGATATTGACTTATTTTCGGTGTTACTAATGTAACAAACATTAAAAATGCAACTTTTCTCATTTTGATTTAGTTTTGCCAAAGGAATAATTTGAGACCAGTTGGATTAAAATTGGAGCATTGATATGGTTTATAACAAGATAACAAGAGGCGGCCATGCAAATGATGCACTGTTTCGCTAGTTGGATTTTCGGAGACTTTTATGTGCTATTAAATATGCTTTTCTGAAATAAATGGTGATTCTGTTGCTGTTAGTACCGAGTTAAGCCCTAATTTTTTTTTTTTTTTCTGGGATAAAAGTACTAAATTACTCGTCATCGTAATTTAATACTTCCCACATTTGTTCGTAACAGATTGGCTTGAACGGAGTGTTGACATTCGACAGAGGGGAAGGCGGTTATGTTCCTGTACCATTCCGTTAGATTTTCCTTTGATAGCATTGTTTTGGACCGATATTGACACCAGGGTGTTTGGACGAGGCTATTACAGATCAATGGGACACGTGACTCCTCAACAGAGGAGCAATTTTTGAAAGTAGACGATTTGGTGATTGATGCTGGTTTAGGTTATTCATTTTATGCCGAGAATATTTTAGTATTGACGTGGGAACGTGCAGGTTTTTACGGCTCTTTTGCAGGAAATCAAGTAGTAAGTGATTTAATTGTCTTTAATGTTTAATAATTATTTAGGAACTCTGTATTTTTATGGGTGCTATCAGTAAGTGATTGGTGCTAAAATGTTTCTAGATACATACATCATGTATGAACTTCAAATTTGTGTGCATCGGAGTGCACTTACGTTTAATATTTGCAACACATCAGCATATTATAGTTATCAGACAGTTAGAGAGGTTGTATGACCCATGTGCCCATTCATACGCCAGTCCATACCGCATAATGATGATGCTGTATAATCTCAAAACATTGTACGGCATATGGTCACAGGAGGGCGATTATTCAAATGTTTAATAGTCTAGAGCTTGCGTATTCTGATGTTTTCTCTATGTGTATGGGATTTTATCACTAATGTCATGTGTATGCCTATGTAGTTTTATCCCATGTCCATTTCTTTTTCTTTGTTCATTGTCAAGTAGCTCTGAGTTGCAGTGAACAGTCTTTTTTAAATTTATTATGTTAGGGAAATGTGGCTGGGAGAAGTGTATGTGTAGCGAAGAGTGGTGGTTTTTATCCAATTTCTTTTTGATTGGCCCATCAGAGCTCTTTTCAAGAGTTACCAGTTTGATTAAATATCATTAAATACCCGAATACGATCGTGGGGGTGTATTTTGTAAACACCTCTAAACGGGGACGTAAGTGTGATACCCTAAATTGAATATGTATGAAAGGTTTATGTCATAAAACAAATTGTCAACATCTGGCATTAACGTTCCGTTTGCATAATATAGCGTCCCCCGTTTGGGGTGGTTTTACTAAAGGTAACAAAAGACACAGGGTTTGTTTTTCACCTATTTCATTGATACAAGGAACGTTTAATACTGCCTGTAGCAATTTTGTCATAATTATAGACCAACACATTTCAAGGAATTCTAGCTGTCAACGGGACATCGACAATTGCAATTTTTCACTTTCAACTGGACTAGGAGGTACCGGGGCTCAGGTACAGTATATTCAGTATAATTTGTATTTAAATTATCAAGTTCTGATCCAAAGGTTAAGTTGCATTAAATTTTACATATTATTTGATAATTTACATAAATACTAAAACATTTATAATTACTGTATGGTTATAAACGATAGAAATTCATTAAATCATACGGTATATATTAATTTAAAGTTCAAACAGTATTAGATAAAAGAGCCGCTTATAAATAACAGCGGTAAATGAGGTGTGGGTGTTAAGACAATTACAAGATAAAGGCACCCTACTATGGTATGTTAAACAAAACAATAACGCAGTAATTAATCTGTGCATCGTCCTTTTTTGTTAAAGTCATAATATAAGTTCAGGTCAAACTTTTTTTTAATGATTTTGGAGCCTTTTTGTTGCACTTTTTTCTGATATCTATTTTAAATGAATATCTTCAGATTGGCTTCAATCATGGTGATGGTGTAGATTTTTTCTATATCCCTTCTGCGAGGACACCCGATGTAATCAACGTAGATGAAAACTCCAATATAGGACGAGAAAAGTATATGCTTACAAGATTGATGGGGCAAGCATTGAGGATACAACAGGTGTGTATTGAAGTAGGCCTATAAGTTAATCACATACATTTGGAACTGGGTTTGGAAGATACCTTCCCCAAAATAACAGTATAATTGAGTATATAGTTCGATGTAGAGAGTCTTTCCTATTCAGAGGAAATATTGCAATTACACACCTTATTGCGCAAGGGAAAGAAGAATTACGCATCGCACACTAGCACATTTAAACATGAATTTACAAATGGAAACATAACATGCATAGGCAGATATACCAGAGAATATCTCCGGTCATACCTGCCTGTGCGGGGACTTGAACCCCAGACCGCTCGCTTGTCGGGCGAGCGCTCTAACCACAGAGCTACACAGACTGTCCCTGATAAACAGGACTCAAGTCTGGTACTCATGAATATGAGCAGTCAAGGGTGAACAGTACAAACAACACATTACATACCAGTGTACGAGATCAATTAATGATGCTTACCCGCCAGTCTAATATAATCATACAAACAGAGGAAGAGGCTTACGCATCATACACTGGAACATACAAACAATCAAACATTACAACTAGCGCACGAGATCAAATTAATGATGCTTAATAGTTATTCTTAATATATCAATATACAGGGGAAAGAAGAATTACGCATCGCACACTAGCACATTTAAACATGAATTTACAAATGGAAACATAACATGCATAGGCAGATATACCAGAGAAAAAACTCCGGACATACCTGCCTGTGCGGGATTTGAACCCCAGACCTCTCGCTTGTCGGGCGAGCGCTCTAACCACACCTTATTGCCTTTTAACAATAACCAATGACACTAGCACATATCAGAAAAGATGTAATGTTATTTGAAATATAACTGGATGTTAGGGTCTGCATGCATGGTATACATAGTATGATGGTATAAAGACTGACCTTTCCCTAAAACTAGTAACCAGCAACGTGTGTATCACACCTATCATGGGTTCGAACCCATTTGTTGTATTTTATTGTTAAACTAGAATAGCGTGATTACCTTTGAATGGGCGGCAGCACACATATTTTGTTTGAGGATAGCTGGATCTATCGGGGGGACTCAACTTTGGAAGTGACGGTAAGTGCCTGTCAAAAGGCCCCCTCTTTTGAAGTCGACTATAACCGATGACCCGCTTCTTTTAAAGTTATACCTGATGACCCCCCTTTTTTTTTTTTTTTTTAGTTGCGGCTACCCAATGACCCCCTTTTCTTGGTTGCGGCTACCCAATGACCCCCTTTTTTTTCTAGAATAGCATCATCAAAATGCCACTAACTAATAGGAGAAAATTTCAAATCCTCTTATTTTAACAAATTTGTATTGGAAATTTTGAAAATTTGGAACAAGAGAGTAGAAATTTGCTCCATTTTTTCAAATTTTCTACCCGATGACCCCTTATTTGAAATCATATTCTGAATGACCCCTTTTTTTCAATATCTTATACCCAATGACCCCTTTTTTTATTTGGTTTGTACCCAATGACCACCGGTTTAAAAGCATTGTCCAAGACCACTAAGCCAACTAATTATCTGTTGTGAGATGTGTGACATTAATCTTTGATATTGCTTAATCTCACATGAGATGTAGTACGAACTGCTTAGCTGATTGTTCATTTAGTATCATAATCTATTAGGGAAAAATAAACACTATTCAAAATATCAATAGACAAGAAGAAAGGGGTTTAGAGATTTGTAATTGAGTAGTTTAGATGAATAGGGATGATTTAACAGAAGGTTCTTTAACAAAACTCACTCGTAATGCTATACGTGATACAAAAATGCATCCAGCCTAGTTAGCTGCTTGGTATGTAATGAGTGAGTGGATGTCAAATATAATTTGCTACATTCTTGTATTGGCTGCAGTCAAGTGGATCAGCTTTAACTTTAACAAGATTCTTCCTTTCTCTTTCTACAAAAACACGAATTTATTGATCTTCTTTAGCGTTTTGATTATTTATTTATTTAATTATTTATCTATTTACAGTAAAAAAAAATAAATAGACCTGCTAGAGTGCTCGATAAATTTAATTATTTATTTATTTCAGTCCAAATTAACCATTGTCCCTCCGACATCAGAGAAGCAGTCACAAGTTCTGGAAATGCGTTGGTACAATGGAGGGAACCATCAGCAACTGATTCCCTTGGGAGAGATTCCCCTCTTCGTTCTTCAACCGTCTTCGATAGAAATGACATTGAAACGCAATTATCACGTGGGTCACTGTTTTCTCTTTCGCAATCACCGTATTTTGTGACATATCTATTCTGCAATGAACAAAACATCTGCGCGCAGTGCTCCTTCTCGATTGCACTGGTAACGACAACAGGTAATTGCATATATATCAATAAAATAAAATAAAGAGGTATTATTTGATAACATTCTAAAATCGTGGCATCTTAACAGATACTCAATTGAAGCGAATAGACCTCCTATACGCCCTCGACACCCACACACACCCCAGGTCTTCAGAGCAATAACATCCGCTGAAGACACCGGTTAACCGGTTGAGCCGTTGACAGCGCTCCGGTGAGTACTACATTTGAGTGGCATAGAAGGCTACTTTTGCTTTTTACATTAATATTACCACTATGTATGAAAATACATCATTATATGTGACCGTACAGCACGAATGAGCCGTAAATGTCCTCAATTGTATTCTGAGTTACAGTGTAAAATGGGCATGAAGGTCGTATTCATAGGTACCTCAATTTGGTGCTACGTGTACCTCATTTAATGAGATACACGTAGCACCAAATTGAAATACCTATGAATATGACCTTCATGCCCATTTTACACTGTAACTCAGAATACAATTGAGGACATTTACGGCTCATTCGTGCTGTACGGTCACATATAACCATTGTGAATTGACTAATGAAATGACCAGTCTCTTTGTATGAGTTACGCATGATAATATTTGAATGCTGCAAGAAGTGTTTTGCATAAAATAAATTGGCAGCGTAAGACATCCAGGTCTTTATAGCTTCCATTGTCGCATTATGAATAATCAGATTTAAACATTCAAAACAATTTAGGCTTATACTAATATTCTGTTAATATTTATGTATAGATGTGGATGTACAAGGCCCTTTCGAGATCCCAGAAGATGAAGGAATACGTACAATTACTGTGACTAGAAATTGTGGATACGGTTTATGTCCGCCTGCCCAAACAATAAGTAAGTACATTTATAAATAATTTTATAAGATCATTTATGATCCTGTTTTTACGTAATAAATCTATTGATATTGGAAGTGTCTTTTGTAAATCATAAAATCAATTGACACTCCTGTGTGCATATCATTCGCAATATTGTATTAGATAAAACTAAACTGTGTAGATCAAACTACGCTTTGCGTGTTTTTGGGGTTTTTTTTGTTTGTTTTTTTGTTTGTTTGTTTTTTGTTTTTTCGTTGTTGTTGTTTTTTTTGTTTTTTTTTTGTTTTTTTGGTTTTATCTTGAAATATGAAAGAAAATATTTTTGTTTGCATTCCAGCGCTAAGATCGTGGTTGAAATGAACAATTTCAGATTATTTTTCACAAACAGTATCATGATCTATTTTTACCACGATATTTTAGTTCATTGAAGCATTAAAGCATTTTAAACAATGATTGTAAAGAAGAAGATTTCTCTAAATTTACCAAGATCTTTAGGGACAACGAACAGTTGCATACTGAGTTATATTTGGTATACACACAATGATCTATATGAGCAAGATGTTATTCAATGTATTCTTATCAAACATTGGTGTCATTTTATGAGGCACTTTTTTTCGTTGCCATGGTCCTTCAATAGTCTATAATATCATGTAACTTACCAATACCAAATTTGATTTTTTTTGTTTTTTGTTGTTGTTGTTGTTGTTGTTGTTGTTATTTTTGTTTTTTGTCTTTCTACAGCTTTGAGAGATCGTGAAGAAACAGCAACACCACCAGGGGACTACATAAGTTTTCAAACTGAATTAATATTCTTGGACTCTGAAAATGAAAAGATGTTTAATATATCGATAACGGACGATACCATTGCAGAGGAGTGTAAAGAAACATTTGAGATTTATGTCAGCGACATAGATGGCTCTGTACCAGACTTCAACACTGCAGAAACCTTTGCTATTCTGGACGATGATATGGATTGTGAGTAACTTTTTATTTAACCCTCGTCTTGCTGAAACCAATATTAGTAACACGAACTACAAAGGGTGTTTTTGGAATGTTTTTCTTTATTAAACTGCTGTAATTATTTGTATAGCTGTGGCACGTTTTATTCCATATTAAACTTGATATACTGTTATAATTATTACCAAAGAATATCTATATGAGTCTATTCTATCCAGTAATACCATAATAAGAATATATATTTTCATGACGTCATAAGATGAGGACTCCGTCGCAAAATTCGGGCAAACTTTGGAACTATTGGATTATACAGCGTATACTTTTGTTAGGCCAAAATTGAATTTCAGTTAAAAATCCCACTAACATGTGAATTTTATTCTATATGAAAGGACATGTATATTTTTAGCTAACTATAATAGTTTCACAATATCAAAATTAAATCATGGATTTTAGTGTAGAATCTCATTTTATTACCCCCATGCTTGACGGATGACCTTACCATGGATTAAAATGTGTGTCACTGATACGAGATCGAAGGGTGGATCTACAATTAGCGTACGTCATTTGACTATAAATAGGAGCATTTTAGTATTTAGGCACAACATCTGTTTTGGTCCTATAGCGCTATCGGTGCCCGAAGAGGTACCGACGGCCCTTTTTATCGTACCCTGAACATTTGTATAGTGCATTCCTTTTTTATTTAAATGGAAAACAATAACACTTTGCAACTGTTAATACTTGATACAATTTATTACATCTCCAGGAAGAATGTTAAGAGTCATCGGTACCTAACCGGGCACCGATAGTTCTATAGGACCAAATTCGATGTAGTGCCTTATGCGGTATGAAATGAAAAAGTATACATGGAAGCAGCATTTCCAAAGATGTGATAGCTAGTGATAACCCTTTCAATTTCATTTAATAATGTACTTTTAGGTCACCAAAATAGTTCTTTAGTTCTTCAAAATTAAATTTGATTCAATTTTACTTTTGCAGCATTCCCATCGATCTATTCATTTGTCAATAACGACGGATTTGAAATAATGGAGTCAAACAACGATACCACAGTATTTGGCACAGTAACAAGAGATTGTAATGGTCCATGCCCGTGTCATGAATCAATCGGTAATAATTTGCCACGTTATTTCATGTACGGTGATTGCATCCTTCCGAAAGATTCCAATTATTTTTAAATTTGGCCTAGATGCAAGCAATAAAATCATTTTTCACAAGTGTCCACACTACGAGTGATTATTTTAGTACATCAAAACATAATTGCCCACTCTATTACATTATGGTAATCTATACAATCATCAGTCATCACTCGTAAACATTAGTTACAGCATGCAGAATACAATAAAATATGTAACCATCATGGTAACCGTTATGTTTATCATAGCAGAATATTATTATTTCAACAGAACTACAAGTTTTCAGCTTAACAGCAATAGAAGACCAGGATTTTGCTGTACTTAACAAGACACTGTACTTCCTAGACGATGAAAATATACAAACGTTCTATATCGTTGTGTATGGCGATTCTGAAGCTGAGTTTATCGAAGAAGGCCGAATTCGTCTTAACAGTGGTTCATTTTATAACGAGGAACGGCTTATTACCATAATTGATGATGATGGTTAGTCAAACATTATTTTATTAGATTATAGGTAAAGGGCCTTGAAGAATCAGCGATCGCTAAAAATTACACGTTTTTGGCACCCGGTGTGGAATTCGCCCGTGGATCATTGTAGAAATGTATCTTCGTTAGTGAATACTGTCATTGAGTTCGTAACATCTTGTCATCGTCTGACGTGTTCTAATTAACCACGAGATTATCATTTTGCCAGAAAGCTGCATGAGTTGTGACCTAAGGGTATGCTCCTTGTTTGGTGTTATATGGGTATGTTCCACTGTTAAGGGTGCATTTGCATGACAATGGTCATTCATTAAGGGGGTTATTACTTTTTTGATGTGTTTGTAAATATATTAGTATCATTATGTTTACTTAAATTTGCATTCAACAGTGTACTTCGGTTAAATATATAAATGCGCTTTTATAAATACGCACGTGACTCATGGGCACGACATACCAAGACCAGCAAGCGTGACCAAATCCCCATGCATTGACCACTATACAGAAAAGGATAGGAACTCTGTAGATAAATATCATCAGATTTAAGTATTAATTGCATTGCAAAATTATTACACATTTTGCAATTCCGAATTTGTAATTTGTTATCAAAAACAACATTTTGAAAGTATTTGACGGCGGAAAAATATTCAACGACGGAAACGTTTACAATATAATCACAAAGTTGAACAAAATAGACAATTTTGCTGCACAGTAGTCTCATGTTGTTCTGCCTTTGCATCCAATGTATAGAAAGACAAACTGCTAAGTAGAAGGTTACTTGAGACTTACTGTCTACTAGCTGTTATGGCAGCCGGAGGTGGTCACGTGCGTATTTATAAAAGCATATTTATAAATATAACCAAAGTACACTGTTTAAGTTGGGATGTGCATTTTCATTCTTCTGACCTTTTTTGACGTTTTATTATTAATTCATTTTACACTTTTTCTAAGGTGATGCATGCAATCCTACTATGTGTCAAAATAATGCAGACTGCAACCTGAATGAGGATGATACTTTTGAATGTCTGTGTGCAACTGGTTTCTACGGCGAACTCTGCGAGAATCGTAAGTGTAAATAGTCAGCAATACACATAGTGAGTTCGAACGGAATTCACTCGGTCGTACATCCGGGAACATTGTCCCCTTCGTCCCCTTTGCACAAGCGCGCGCATAGCAACCAGCTCGAGAAAGGGGAACTGCACATGCGCACACTGGTTTTACAAGGCTATTTCCCCTTTGTGACGTCAGCCCGACCAAGAGAACGCAACTTTATGGTACACAAGTTGATTTAGCCCTAGCTGCTAGCCGTTATTGCATTATTCCTAACTAGCACTGGCTTCTGAGGTGTACTCTGATTCAATCAACTTGTGTACCATAAAGTTAATTGAACCATTTGTGCTTACTTATACTATCGTGGCAGAATTAAAGGTATGTCGTTGTCACTGAATTATTGCAAGCCATTCAACGTTGTACTTTTAGGAGATACTACACCTCCAGTGCTTAGGTATGTAAGCAGACCATCTGTATCAAATGACCAAATTACCATCAGCTGGACCTACAATGAGGAAAGTAATTCGTCGTGTACAGTTCAGTCTCCGGACCAAACCAACACTGTGGTGGATTGTGACTTATCATGGTCAGGAACCAATCTCACTGAAGGTTCTTATGCACTATACATAACTGGTACTGATGAAGCTGGTAATGTTGCACGACCGGTTATTTATGTGTGGAGAGTAGGTGAGTAAATAAACAACAAAACAATATATGAAGCAAGATCTTAGTCAATGCTAAACAAAAGTACAGATATCATATAAGTAAGCTACCCTTCCGCATACACGTTCAATGCATATACTGTATACATGTATTTGCAACCACATGTCTCAGCAACCTAAAATGTGACAGTAACTGTCTAACAATAGTGTTACTGGTTTCAACCATCTCTGATTCCAACCCACTGAGTGCTCTTTGAAACACATAAAAGGTTATACCGTAGAATTCCCTATACAAGCATATATGCCTATTTTTGACGGAAGAGACGAAAGGCTGACACCCTCCACAAAATATAACAATAGATTCTTCTTACACGTTGGTACAACCGCCTGTATAATATAGTGCTCAAAGTCTTCGTTTCGTCTATTTCGTCTATTTTTCGGCTAGCTGTACATTGTTAGTAAGTCAGCATGTTTGCATGTTGATTGCTCTTTTAATAGTTGTAAATAGACAAGAACCAACTTGAGCATCTCTTAAGCATGTTGTCTTGGTTATAGACCCCACCCCCTTTCTTCGGAAGGGGGGTCCCAAATATGTCGGTGACCGGAGTCAATTTTTTTATAATTCTATAACCCCCCTATTTTGGGTGTTAAAAAATTATAACCCCCCCCCTATTTTTGGTCTGAAAATTCTATGACCCCCCCCTGTATTTGTGGGACCCCCCTTCCGAAGAAAATGCCAGCCCCTTATGCGATGAAACATTTCGTTATATTTTGTGGTACATGTGTGTTTTGACCGTAGATTTGACTCCACCAAGTACTACAATCACAAGTCATCCTACATCGCCTTCAAACCAACAGTCCGTCAACTTTCGATTTCGTTGTAACGAGCGTTCCTGTGTATTCCAATGTTCATTAGAGAAGATTAACGAACCCGTGAACTTCATTCCATGTGACTCAAGGGGTTATAGTCAAAGTGGCTTGGATGGTAACGTGTTCTATCAGTTTAACGTAAGAGCAACGGATCAAGCTGGAAATAGGGGAAATGTTTTGTCACAGATGTGGTATATAGGTAAGAGGGGATAATCAACCATGGTTCCAAAATGGAACATTATCAGCCGTTCAAAATTAACCATTTCAATACATTTCCGAGTCCGTTATATATTAGAATCTATTGCATACAACATTCTTAAAAAAACGTTGTTTTATTTATTTATTTATTTATTTATTTATTTATTTATTTATTTATTTATTTATTTATTTATTTATTTATTTATTTATTTATTTATTTATTTACTTATTTACAAATTTCAAACTATAGACCTCTGGAAAGGCAACCGTTACTCTGAGTTTCACAAAATAACCTCACTTTCGGGTACCCGTCTGATGATCGGGTACCCAATGATCGAAAGTGAGGGTATTTTGTAAAACTCAGAGTAACGGTTGCCTTTCCAGAGGTCTATACTTTGAAATTTGTTTTTATGCTCTCCTGTAATGGGATTATGCACTCTTAATTGCCAAGTTAGTCTACCCGAAAATAATACTGTTTTATTTATTTATTTATTTATTTATTTATTTATTTATTTATTTATTTATTTATTTATTTATTTATTTACGTATTTATTTAATTATTTATTTATTTATTTATTTATTTATTTATTTATTTATTTATTTATTTATTTATTAATTAATTAATTAATTAATTAATTAATTAATTTATTTATTTATTTATTTATTTATAGTAAGAAATTATAGTGAAACCATCACTAGATAAAGTGCTCAACTATAAAATATAGGAGCGAAATATATTATTATTAGTGAAATTACCACATCGTAATACAAATTTGTTTCGTATGGATGGTTTCACCCATCCACACTCGTCAGTTGCAATGTGTAAAATACGCTGTATTTATTTATTTATTTATTTATTTATTTTTATTTATTTATTTATTTATTTATTTATTTATTTATTTATTTATTTATTTATTTATTTATTTATTTATTTATATTTATTTATTTATTTATTTATTTATTTATTTATTTATTTATTTATTTATTTATTTATTTATTTATTTATATTTATTTATTAATGTGCTGCGCGTTATTTTTCTTATCATTTTGCTTTAATAATGCGAGCTAATTTTCACCATATTTATATGGCATAAACAAGATCTCATAACTTGTGTCAATCTCGATCCAAGTGCAAAAACTCATAGTCGAGTACGATTATCTTAATTAACGGATTGTACTTATTCTAGTGTTGTTGTCTTTTTGTAGACACAATCCGGCCAAATATTCTATCCGTACCATCTTTAGTTTTATCCTGTGGCGATGATTTTACACCGACAACAATAGGTTCTCCAACAGTCACAGACGAATACGATACAAACCCGTCACTGACATACGCTGATGTTCCAAGGGAAAGATGCATTCTTGAAAGGATTTGGACGGCTAAAGACACCGCTGGAAACACTGCATCTGTCTCTCAACAACTCGTGTTCACTAACCCACGTCCACCTGTATTTCAAATACCTACAAATCTGCTATTGCCTTGTGGAGATCCTATTGAAGACCGACGAAGTGTTGACGATTTAATTGCTGATGGAGTATTATCTCATCCATGTAACAGAAGTATGGAAGTCTCTTACCAAGACACGGTAGGGCAAAAGCAATGCGGGAGAACCTTCACAAGATATTGGTCGGTACTAGACGACTGCGGCAACTCATTAGGCATACAGCAGACCATCAAAGTTCTGGAACTTCAGATACCTGATGGGCCACAAAACGGACAAGTTAATCTCCGCCTCAATGAAGCATTGAAATGGCCAAATTACCCGGGATCAGTTGAATACAGACTTTACATTTGGCCTGAGAACGAATTGTCTCGTCCACCAATACCAACTGTAGTGACAACCGCATTGCGTTACCAACCATCTACACCGTTTTCTCCAAACACGCGATACTTGTGGCAAGTTGAATACATCCTAGATACAGAGTCAAATGACCTGTTGAACGTCACAAGTGTCCCCAGTCCGATATGGGGATTTGAAACGCGTACGTATGCTGATTTCACAGTGACGGAGGTAACTGTTCCTTCTGAAGCTTTTTCTGGCCAGGATCTGACTGTATCATGGAGTGTTGAGAATATCGGATCACGAGGCAGCGTGACATCAACCTGGTATGACTCAGTGTACTTGTCTTTATTCCCCGAGTTTAACGCAAGAATAAGCCGACGTGTAGTATACCAACGGCGATCGCTCTTTTTGGATCCAATGGACGGTTACATGTCTGAGGCTACGTTCCGTCTTCAACAAGACACGATTGGATTATACTATATTTTTGTAGTGACTGATGCCAATGGTCATATTGATGACTTTGATAGAAACAATAATATTATGCGAAGTGCAACACCAGTAGATATACGATTGACGCCACCTCCGGATCTTATTGTTAACAACGTTGTCATCCAATCAAGTGGTTTTTCAGGTAGGTGAAAATTGCTGTTTTTGATATTCTTGTCTGTAAGAATCTTAGAAAGAGTCAGAGTGTGGGTTAACTAATTTGGTTTAGAGGTTAATAACTGCGCATCGGGTATTTGGAGGGCATTGTGAAAAATCTAAACATTTTGCCTTTGGAACCGAGGGATATTCCGAGGTCCAAAGCAAAATGTTTAGATTTTTCACAATGCCCGACATATTACCGATGCAAAGTTATTAACCTCATTCATAACCGTCACTTTGATCTTTTAACTTTACAAAATTACACAAAATTTTCCTCAAAAGTTAGTAAACATAAACAATTTTTACATCTTCCCTTTCCCAAAATCGATCAGGCTAAAACAGGACGGCCAATAACAACAGTGCGTATCAGAATCTGTGCAAATATGGTAACGCGCAATCCAAATACGGCAGCCAGCGCGCGCAGTTTGTTTGACGCACAATACGGCGCACGCGGAAGTCAATTGTGTGCGACATTGGAACAATTACGCATTTTGCGGTCAATTGTGAGATATTAATGACCTCGATTTGCGTTATATTAATGAGGTTATGAATAATCAGTAGAAACGTATCACTTTTTACTTGTTGATAACACGTTTGGGACCTTTAATATGTCATGTAATATGATTTGTACTTACGTAATCAAAGCAAATGGATACACTCATAATTTCCAATTTCAAAACACATAGTACACTAACAAGCAAAGTGCATGAGTATTGAGTATATCCTCGTCCTACTGACCATGTTTTGCAAAACGGACTACGAAGGGGCTATTGTACCCCCCCGTACAAACGTCATATACTGTTACATTTGGTACCAACGTATATAGGGGTCTTTTCTAAGCCAGTGGTACCAGAACAAGTACAAACATTCTATACATTATACATTATATACTGTGGGGTGCCATCACAAAATTGGGACTTTCTGGCTATTTACAAGTGTATATGCAAAATCCCCGGCAACATTTTTGTTCTTAAAATAGGAAGTGATTATTTTAACCTAACCACCAAGTATTAAGTCTTGCATTAATTTTACAAGAGCAAAATGAGAATCATTCATTTTCCTGTAAAACCTATGGTGGACCTCACCAATATCCACCTCTCGCCTCCCCTGGACTTTTTTGATAGTCGGTCATACGCCCAGATTAAGTTCTGGGATAGAAAGTTATCACTAAAATGAGCACAAGGGATGGATCTACGGTTAGCTTAAGTCCCTTTGACGTAAAGACATGTCCGGATGAAAAACCTTGGTACAAGCCATCCTCCTTCGTAGGACTAAGGTTGAAGCTTCTATATTATAATAACGCAGCAGGAAAGGGAGTTAAAATACAAAATACGGGATAGTTCTTCGTAATTTGTGGTATTCTATGTTTTAATTCAAAGTGTATAACTCATTAATCTTTTTCGAATCGTTTGACCAAAGTATGTACACTTTTATGTTTCCTGTCTTATCTGTTAAATGCATGTCCAGATTATTCATTAGATACGGTCATTAAATTTTATTTTAATAATAGGAGAAGAAATAGAAGTAATTTACACTGTCAAGAACAAAGGAAATGGAGTCACGTCGGCCTCTAGATGGATAGATTATATACTGTGGTCTACTGAAAATGTAACCAGCACACGCGATATTCGATTGGCAATGATTCCACGTAACAATGGGTTGACGCCGAATGCAGAATATACAATTCGACACACAGTTACAGTACCTAGATATATCTTTGGCAACTTCTGGGTTTCAGTGATTACAGATGTGACCAATTCTGTGTATGAACACGTATCAGAAGATAACAATGGAAATATAAGTGAAGTATGTTGTATTTTCATCACTTCTAATATCAGCACTAATACCGTAAAACCTCGTCTACAAGCCTATATTATAGTATGTTTGATGAAAGCTAAGTTAATACGAACCAGCCGTAAATATGCCAAAACAATTGATTACAATTATATGCTCGTATAGGTAATTTAATTGTTCCAACTCAATAATGCTTTTTAATTTGTCGCTGGATGGCGCCTTTATTAATTTAGCTTTCATCAATAGCATTCTATGTGCTTGTAGATGAGGTTTTACGGTATTGTTCCTCATTTTTACAACCAAATTTAAACTTAATTACAATAAAGTATATTGATGTGAATGCAGAATAGATACCTACTTCAATTGCTTGTAATGCATTATATCATTGCTTGCGTTGTCTTTTATTCTACTCCCATCAGGAGCCAATAGAAGTCATCCTTAGTCCACCAGCTGACTTGGCTGTTCAAGTCTTCAATGTACCGACGCAATCGGAATCGGCATCCTCTATTACACTTTTGTGGACAGTAGCAAATGTCGGCTTCACAAATCCGCTGGAAAAATACTGGAATGATAAAGTGGTAATTATTTGAAACATAAACCTGACCCCTATCTTGTATACACCTATTTAAAAAAAAACGGCACCACCTACATATAGCGCGCACAAAAAGTATCCGGACACTTGCTAACACTTACATAATTTTGTATATATTTGTTTATTTCAGACAATAACTTCGGAATCCGGTGACCGACTAGCACATGTAGCAACACGTACGTTCTCTGGGAATCTGGACGTGTATGATACATATTCAAGATCAGTAGATTTCACAGTACCATCTGAATTTCGCAATGGAGTATACAACTTAACACTTCGTGTCGATTTCAATAACTATGTCTTTGAACACACGTATACATCCAACAATATCGCCACAAGACAGATGACAATCACTCAATTGCTGCCAGATCTTAATTTAGAGTATGGGAATGCCACAGTAATATTAGATGAAGATAAGCCAGAAGCGCTAGTGAGTTTGTTTTGGCGGGTTAGAAACACCGGAGATGGTAAACCAGGCCAAACAGAATGGTCTGATCGGGCCTTTTTGTCTCCGACAGAATCATTTGTTTCAAGAACACGCCGCTTTCTTGGAGAGGTTATTCATCGTAGAGATGCACAGGATAATATTCGTGGTTTGCCTCCTGGGAGCGCATACCACGCTACCGCCCGATTTCTCCTTCCAGAAGCTACTTTCGGTTCAATGTATATCCACATCTTGGTAGACTACTACAATCGTGTCATAGAAACCAACAACGAACAATCAAATAATCTGAGATCAATTCGCATAGATATACCTAATCGTTCAGCTAATATTGGGATTACATATGTTCAAATGCTGGTCAACAATATTCCTACAACTACAGTTTTCTCTGGCCAAGAAGGTGTACTTTCCTGGACTACTACAAATTCTGGTAATTGGGCCACAACGAGAGATATGTGGGTGGATGCTGTTTATATCTCGCGGTTTCCATTCATCGGAAGATCTGCACGGCAGCTTGAAACGATTACACATCGAGGCAAACTAACCCGTGGCAATAGCTACCAAACGATGACAGATATTATTCTTCCTGAGAATCTTTGGGGACAGTTGTACATCATTGTAAAAGCCGATGTCAGAGGTGTTCTGTTTCAATCAAACGAGGACTCTAAGATGTCAGTATTGATGATTATGGTTGAGGTACCTCCAGCACCTGATTTCGAAGTAACGAGTTTAGTATCTTCTTTACCCACACAAGCAAGACGAAAGCGTCAAATTGAAGATGGTAAAAATAATCGTCTTCTGGTCAATAATTGGTCTGTAAAAAATGTTGGAAACACCATGCTTCAAAATAGAGTCTGGAAAGACGCAGTTATCATAAGTCAAGAAAAGGGAGTAACCACACCACCATCGGGGATACTTTTGGCAGTATTCACTGTTTCTGGAAGCTTAAAACAGATCAAAGTTATGAAATGGAAAGAACAATTGTTATTCCAGAAAGTGTCAGTGGTGGCAGCTATTATGTCTATATCACCCCGGATTATTACCAGAGCGTTACAACACGTTTGAAAGCAGGTACACTGTATGACCTTAACGACCCTATTACCATCCCAGGGCTACCTCTTCCGGATATTGAAGTATTGTACACCGGTGGAGTTCCGCTGCAAACTGTAGCCGGTCAGTTGTTGTCAGTGATGTATATTGGACAGAATAGGGGAGGAATTACTGCTAGCAGTTTATGGTTTGACGCGATATACATGGCCGTTAACCCAGCATCTGATGGCTATCAACCAGGCCAAGATGCTTTGTTGGTTCATCAAGTGCGCCATGTTGGAATTCTCGGAAACGGGCAACAATATCAAGTTCATGCTCAATTTCAAGTACCGCACGCGATGAATGGTACGTACGTTGTTTTTATTGCACTGGATTACCTTAAGAGCGTTGCCGATGCAAACGATATGAACAATTACGCTAGAGTACCATACACCATCACAATTAATCCAGCGCCTTTGCCAGACCTGGTGGTGTCCACAAATGAAGAATATATGATAAGATCAGGAGAACCAATTAGATTGGGATTAAATATATCAAACATCGGAGTCGGATCGGTTTTTCAAATGTTTTACAGCATTATATATCTAAGTGAAGATGTCGACATTGACCCTTTTGATATTAAGCTTCTGAACACGGTGTTATCCTTAAATTTGGAGGGTAACAGCACTCATTATGAGGAATTGGACTTATTCATGCCGTTTGATATTCCATCCGCTGAATATTATGTTATTGTACACATTGATAGTAGGAACGATGTGTATGAAGCTGACAACGACAATAACTTTGCCTTTGTACTAGCAACTATCGAAGAAGCTTTTAGTACCGACGTGGCAGTTGTTTCAGTTGTGCCACCTCCTTCCCCGGTTGCATTTAATGAAGAAGTAGCCATTCAGTGGACGATCCGAAACAACGGCTCCGAAGATGCTATTGGTTACAAATGTGATACTGCTTACTTTTCCGAAGATACTTCGTGGTCAATCGATGACGAAGAAGTTGGTACGATGTGTAGTTCTGTGAACTTACGTCCATTTAATAACGATGCCAGAAATGACATGTCTTATTCCCTCACATCGACTTTGCCACTGATCACACCGATGGGGTACAGGACAATTGTCCGCAGCAGAAACAACATCCGGGACTTGAATCTTGCTAATAACATTGGGGTAGCACAGAGTATCACAGACGTAGCTATAGATATTCTCAACCTAGACAATCCAGTTGATGTGTCCTTAATGTTAAACGAACAGAAGATATTCCGTGTTCCAAATGTTGCTGCTGAGGAAACCTTGATTTTTCAGATAGATAGCGACACTGACAGTGATTTTAACGAACTCTACGTAAGATATAACAACATAGCTACGACTGGGGAATACGACGCTGCAGGTCAAGAGTTTTTGTCATCTAAGCAAAACGCAGCTGTAGCAAAATCTAGAGCAGGAGACTATTATGTGTTGATTCGGAAGAAAGGAACATCGTTGACAAACGAACCAAGCTCTTACCAATCTACTATTACCATATTAGCGAAGTATGCACGCCTTGAAATATTTGAAGTCACTCCTAAACAAGCTGCTCCATTTGGTACTCTTACTCTACGTGTTTCTGGAACTCTATTTCCAGAAGAAGCAGAAGTGTCATTGACCGATGAAAACATGAATTCTATTTATGCTGAAGAAGTATTTCATTTTTCATCCCTGGAAATGTATGCCACATTTAACATGAGCAGCATGTTGATCGGTTCTATATTAGCGCTTCGAATACAAGATGCATATGTAAGTTCCACTGAGACCGTACTTCCAGACGCACTGACAGTAGTAGATGGTACACCAGGAGCAATTAGTTTCAGGTTTGACAACCCAGGCAATCTGCGACCCTCAGAAACCGGAAGAATCATGCTGTTTGTGCAAAATATTGGTGACTCTGACATTCTTACGCCAATGTTACGCTTAGATCTTGACGGGAACGGAACATTTCAAATTGTAGGGGATACAAAGGCATCAAACTGGACCAGAAGTTCTACAATATATGGTGCCCCACAGAGAGGCCCTGGAGGAATACTACCACCGGGAGGTACAAGCCAGGTGACATTTGACATCAGACCGAATTCCTTCGCAACACAGCTAGTTACCTTCAGAGTTACAGAGCTGCCACAATCTGCAAAATTTGCCAATCCGTATTTGGACCAAATGGATGTTTTCAAACCGTATGAAATAAGAAATAGCTCTTGGGGACGCGTATGGTCCAATTTTGTGAAGGCTACAGGTCCTACTCAAGCAAGTTTAAGTACGCGACTCTCCAAAACAGCAAATCAACTGAGTTTGATTGGACGGCGAATTTTTGATATGAATGAAATGATTGAATTACAAACCAAGCTTAGTGATGGATACCAAGCAGGCACTGTGTTGTATAGTCGCAAAGATTTGTCCTTTGGCAAACAAGATTCGGGATATCATGCATCTGAGCTTGTTCGTGATTTCAGTCCCAGGCTTAGTCATCGCAACTTTGTTGGTGCATTTGGACGAGGATGGAGTTCACCGTATCTGTAAGTGTGTATTCAAATAACTTTTAATGATAACATTATATTCAGTATTCAAAATTCATCCATACTCAAATTCAATAAGCCACACTTTAAGTTACTGTGATTGTTTAGCTCTTCTTTGTTTGATTTAGAAGTAATTGTAATTTTTGCATCATCTCCCGTTAGTGCTACCTTCCGTTATTTCGTTTCATTTATTCAAATTATCATATAAATACAAAGCATAAATAGCAATTGATAAAACACAATAAAAGGAAAATAATAGTAAACAAGTGTAAATTTTGTTCATTTTGAACAATTCCTAAGTAAAAACGAAGTTTTTAACTCACGTTTTAGTGACGTTTCACCACTACACTAGTGGCTTCATCAGACTGGCAACTCATCACATCTGACTGTTTCCTTTTATGGGTAACAGTAGGCACCGTTGAGGGCGTGATGAGTTGGTCAAAGATGTTGTTGAGTGCGTAGGCCCCCTCGTCCTTGTTTAGAGTGTCATGTCCTTTTCTGCGGATCCAAATAGCTTCCTTGAGCCACCTGGTAGTCTTATCAGCTTCACGATCAATGACCTTGGATTCCTCCCAATTGATTGAGTGATTTGTGGAGGCAACATGGTCGGTGATAGCAGATTTGTGAATCTCAGTGACAGAAGATTTCCGATTTGCACGTGTGAATGGTCTGGCTTCAAATTTCTCAACCTCCTTTTGGTGGTCTTTAAGTCGGGTGCCAAAGGGACGGCCAGTTTCACCAATATAGGAACTGGGGCAGTCACCACAGGGAATCTCGTAAATGGCCTCCGCTTTCTGCTGGTGGAGAAGTTTGTCCTTAGGGTGGACGAGCATACTGCGAATGGTGCGATGTGGTTTCATGGCAGTAGAGAATCCATGCTTTTTGAACACACGGGAGACTCGCTCAGAAACGCCCTCTATGTAGGGAACCACGACCATGCCTTTGGTTTTCTCACTGTCATCTTTTCGCTTTGTCGTAGGTTTTGTCTTAGGAGTGGATCTGTCTTTTTGGACTTTTAAAAAAAAAGGAGGAATCCAAGGTCATTGATCGTGAAGCTGATAAGACTACCAAGTGGCTCAAGGAAGCCATTTGGATCCGCAGAAAAGGACATGACACTCTAAACAAGGACGAGGGGGCCTACGCACTCAACAACATCTTTGACCAACTCATCACGCCCTCAACGGTGCCTACTGTTACCCATAAAAGGAAACAGTCAGATGTGATGAGTTGCCAGTCTGATAAAGCCACTAGTGTAGTGGTGAAACGTCACTAAAACGTGAGTTAAAAACTTCGTTTTTACTTAGGAATTGTTCAAAATGAACAAAATTTACAGTTGAATTCTACATTCCTAATGAACTTGTTCAAAAAAAAAAAAAAAAAAGAAAAGAATAGTAAACAAGTATTTGAAAAAACACAATAAAAAACAGACATACCTGGTAAAAGTATGGAGAAGTGGTTGGTAACACCAAAGTCTAAATAATCATGTTGGACGAGGTCCTTCAAATAACTGGTTTTAGAATATAGCATCGCAGCAGGAAAGTTTTACACTTTGTTATCTGTTCACATTCTGTATTGTCTTCGAATTAAACATCCAATACTTACATAAAACAATGTTTATATGATTTTGCATTGTACCAAAAATTTCCAGAGACACAAAACTTCGTCAAATTACCATTGGATATGCTGTTCTGGAACGTGGCCCGCTGACGTTTGTTTTTCCAGTGATAGACTACAATCTGTACGAGTTTCCATCCGTTGGACAAATTGTAGTACAGGAAACAGGTTTGTTTCAAAAAGAAAAGTATAGGTTCAAAATAAACTCCTCAATAAAAGTTTGGAAAGTTTTTCAAGCCTCTATATCTCAGATTATTTGTGATATATTAATATCATGTTGCTTATCAATGGATAGTTAGTTCGTTAGTTCCTTTACAATGACACCACATTTGAAACAATCACTTTTTCACGGCTGAGCACACGTCTTGTAAAGATACATTTATTGGCAGTTGTATGTCCTTTGAGAATTCACATCCCATACCACTAACTATAGAGGTGTCTTCGAACAAAGAAGAGCAACTCAACGATTGGAAGGTCTCGAAACCACCAGCTTGCGACTTTACGCTCATTTCGTGGGAACAACTCATATATCAACTGTTACATCTCTTCTTCCTCTTTTGTCACAGAGATCTTATTCATAGATGCCGCGTTATCTGCAAAATCGTTTTATCATTACGATAAAGATAACTATCTGTTGATGAAGATAACCAATGAATATGACCAAGCAACGCTGAGCCTAAGTTACAACAATGAGACATCAAAACTTAATACAATAACGTCTAGTCTTGGTCCACGTCTTGATTTCGAACACAACTCTCAAGGACTTGTTGACATCGTTTCTCTCACCGATGAGGAGATCGAGCCAAGAGTCGCTAGGTAAGAACACAATATATAATTAATGGCGATGTTAATAAAGATAATAAGCCCCGGGGGGGGGGGGGGCACTCACATGTTAAGGTGGTACGGGTATGTGCGGCGGTCAAGGGTCCCTTTTTCAGGCTCTCCGGCAGTTCCTTAAGCCCCGCATTTGAATCTAATCCAGTTCTTTGAGCCTCAAACTCTGACAATTGTAGCTCTTTAAGCTCAAATTTGGAAAAAATTCGGAAATTTTTAGCTCAACAGCCTATAATTTGACCCAAAGTTCAGTTCTTCAAGCCCCTATTTTACCCGAAAATCAGTTCTCAGTTCCCAAAGTTCGGCGCTCCGCGCCGCACACCCCTACCAAAATTTAAGTTGAGTGCCCCCCCGGGTAATAAGCATGTTACTAGATAGAGGCTCATGTTGCAAATTTTTCACTGTTAGTGAAAGGGTGTCGAGAGAATGATGTGCAATTTTAAGGCTTGTTAGAATAGGTGTTAGGGTAAGGTTTGGGGTTAGGGTTAGGGTTAGACAGATATTTCGAACTAGCGCATCATTGAAATCGTAAACCTAATGACTTACAGATGTATACCCTAAGAATATCTTTGCAACATCATCAGGTAATAATAACTTCATGGGTTTTCTTGTTTGTATTATCGGCTGGTCCAATAATATGACAAAGGTAAGGCTAAATCGGCTAAACGTGACATTTAAGATCCAGTATTGCAAGCCTTATGAAGTGCTGCGTTAATAAAATAGTTGTTAGTTTAACCATGTATTATTTGTTTTTATACAGATACATATACGACAGCAATTTCGAGTATTTGGTGGCAGTAGAAGTAAATGACAAGATTGTACTTTATACATACACCTCAGACGGTGCTTTGGAAAGTGTTGAATCCACAGATGGAAAGCGTCAACAGTACTCATACAACGAAGATGGCCTGTACGCAGGTACTGTACTGTATGATTCTTCTGGGACACTTGAAAGAGGAATCACTTTTCACCATGATGGTAGTACTAAAATAGTCTCCTACGTAGAACCGTCGAATGATACAAATATACATATATATGATGAAATGGCTAACTTGGGGTATGTGAAGACACCTGGTACACTGTCGTATCGGTTTAAACGGAATTATCAGGATGGATCAAAGACAACTTTCATTGGAGATCAGGTAGGCATATAATATACGAAAGCACACAATTAAGTTTGTGCAACCTGTGAGTTTACTTGAATATGCAATACACTCAAGTTCGTTTCTAGTTGGTTACTCCCTGGAATAATGCTTTGGCGAGCTGGTGTGTAAGTATATCAATATAAAACAAAGTTGCCAAATACACAAAGAGGATCAAGACAATGTCGTCTCCAACGGACGAGGTATAAAACACACCAAGGATCAAAAATGATACAAGAAACTCGGAAAGATTTAAGCTGGACATACCAGCTTTATGTAACGAACAAGACAAAATATAAACCAATGCGGTATGTTAACTATGGAAGTGTACTAACACTGCAAATATCCAAAACCACGGGAATAAGATACAATGCCTTCCTTAGGGACAAACAACAATAATATATTACAGCAAACGATTGAAGTTCGGTATCGTAGCAAGCATCAAAACATTAATCAAAATTCAGTATATAATTGAACTTGCTTCTAAAATGGGCCATGTGAAAGGAAGAAATTGTTTTGTACCTTAAAATCTAAAACCACTTAATCACACGGAACAAACTTGTTTGTATAGGTGACACGACACTTATTATGCTAAAAAAATTACTTTACTTTTCATTTGTTTGAAAACTAATAATTGTATTTGGTTTTAAATGGCAGGTATTAACCGAAGAAAACTACGATGTTACGACTGACAAACTGGTTGTGGTTGATGCAAATGGCGCTGTCAATGCTTTTGGACTACAACCCAATGGTGATGTGAATTACATACAAGATGGTAAAGGAAACGTTCGGACAGCTTCGTACCAAAACGACTTGCTGGTTAACGTCAGCTTTCCGGATGGCTCAAAAGAAGAATACTATTATGATGAGACCGAAAAATTAACCGGCTTCAAAACGCGTTTGGGGGATGTTATTAATTATGAAACCGACGAAGACGGGAACGTTGTTACGAAAGAGACGTCTAATGAAGAAGCTACTTACTACTTATATGACCACAGAGGGTTGGTTATAGAAGCAACGAATGGAATCGGTAAGGTACTTATTGATTACACAGAATCAGGTCTACCGTTATCTGTACAGTACCCCAATGGTAGAGTCCTTATGTATGAGTATGAAGGGGCGAAGAGAACTGGGATTTATGACAACACGGGTTATAACATCACCTATATTTATGATGATAAAGGACGACTTGCTGGTGTCCTGGATAATACAAAGGCGGTGGCGGTTATGGAAGTAGGCTTCGACTCTCTTGGTCGCATTTCAAGAAGAGCCACCGGCAATGGGTGTTTTACAGATTATGAGTATGACTCTAGAGGAAAGAAAATAAGAAGCTTTCAAACATCATGTGTAAACTCTGGAACTAGTACTACAATTCTTAATTTGGAGTACGGTTTTGATGTCAGAAACCGCATCAAGGCTATGAACACAACATACGGTAATTGGAATTACAGATATGATGCAATATCTCAAGTGACAGGATGGGTAGATCCAACTGGCAGGGAAACGCGAATAACATATGATAATGCTAAGAGCAGGCGCGTGCAATCATATGGAGACCTTGATATGGCATATACAGTGAACAACCTGAGTCAGTACGAATCATTTGGTGGCGATATTAGTTTCAAATACGATTTAAATGGAAACTTGCTTGAACTAGACGATCAAGCACAAGGAGAAACTGAAACATTTACGTACAGTGCTGAGAGTGTACTCACGGGCATCGCCACTTCGAGGGAAGATTGTAGTTTTCTTTATGATGCCTTAGGAAACTTGTACCAACAGATCTGCTCTGAGAGAACAACAACCTATCTTGTGGATCCTTTTGGGTATTTTGGAGCTGATATATTGGAGGAGGTAAGTAAAAGCTGTTAAAACATTTCCGCTTAAATGCTGATATTATGAAGTTGATAAAACTTATATCATAAGAATTCATTTCATTGTTTTGATTTTATGATAGATAATATCATGATTATCTCGTACAGCAGCTTTTGTGGCTTTCGTTTACTTGATATTCGGGTTGATATTACAGGTTGATGACGAGGGGACTGGGGTGTATTACATCCATGCATCTTATCACGGCCTTGTTGCAATGTTGCCTTCGAACACCAGCCAAATATATTATTACCATTACGATGCTTTGGGGTTAGTTGTTACAACTTTAATAAAATCCTTATAAATTAATTGCTAAGCTGTCGGACCCAAATTATATGTCTTAATGTCTATCCTTCCAAAGTCTTTGACCAACTAAGAATTGTTATCTAAGGTTATTGTAATTTTAATAACAATTTTTACATTAATGCCGAAGCGTATACCAGCACTACTATTTAATATTGTAACATTTCCATAAGAACTAGTTGGTGATTTGAAGAGCTCTAAAACATATTTTTCTTTAAAAAAACTCGAAAATGAAATGGTTTAATATTATTCTTATTACTTGTTGCTCAATATGCTCGAGAAAATGTACAAAATAATGCACTTGTACATTTTTTCGAGCAACAAGTGGTACGCATTTATTAACCTATAAATATCACCATACATTGTTTTGCAAATGAAATACTGAAAAATAAAAAAAAAGCATAAATGTTATTCATTAATAAACCGTGGGGTACATTCTTGCCTTCGCAGATCAGTCATGGCTTTAACGGATAATCAACAAACAATTCAAAATACTTACCAATATGACCCGTTTGGAAACGTGATCACATCGGAACAAAACATCACTAATAGGTATCAGTTTATTGGTCAATGGGGTGTCCGTAAGGTCCGAGAAACCACAGCACTATACTACATGCGAGCTAGATTCTACCATCCTCAACATGGGCGGTTTCTTACTCTTGATCCATACGGCATTGCTGGCAAATCTACAAATCTGTATTCTTATGCAAATAACAATCCAATTGAAAACATAGACCCCAAAGGTACAAATCCATTAGTTGTCATAGCTATTGTGATCGTCGGTGGCGGTGCCACTGTCGGGGCGGTAGTAAATACTGGGATATATGCAGCAACAACTGAGAAGACTACACGTGGTGGTTATGCCGGTGCCCTTGTTACTGGTATTATATCTGGTGGAACATCGGTTTTCGTGCACCCTGCTATTACTGGTATAGGTGGAGCCGTAGGAGGGGCTCTCGGTTATCTTACAAGAGTAGCAATCGATGATGACGAAGATTTTTCATTTGGACAACTTCTACAAGAGACCGCCGTTGAAGCAGCGGTAAACCTCCTTCCAATTAAACCACTACTTTATGGTTCTAAAGCGGGTAAGTGAAAGGCCATTACATTTTTTTAATTCGTTTTGTTTTCTCTATTGTATTTGGTAATTTTATGTTAAACAGTAACTAACAGTGGGCTATCTTTTCGGCATTGGGTGGAGGTCGCTCATCGGATACTGGTGGGTACTTATACCCTAAACTTAATCAACGCGCCTGTAGGTGCCTATTAGCTCTCACTTACAAATGGTTGTTAGGGTAAAAATGTCCAATACAAACGTATATGCTCTGCATACCCGTGCATGGCAAGCCAAGGGGTCCAAAAGTGTGGAACTGCTACGCGTAGCTTCTTTCTCATTACGTGCAGCTTATTAACCAATCAGATTCGCGGTTTTAAACACGTGGAGCTGATGTAAACATCCTCTCTCACAAATATTACGTTGTTAATTTTTGTAAATGAAAATATCTGTATGATATCAGCAAAAAATGGTATAGGTGCTATTAAAGTAATATCTGAACAGAATGATGATTGCTCTATATTTAGGGGCTATCATTTTCTTCGGAAGGGATCCCAAATATAGGGGGTCATACTTTTTGGAAAGAAAAATAAGGGGAGGGGTCATACATTGATAATGACAAAATGTAGGAGTCACAAGATGACTACAGATAGTGTGTTTATTGTATTCAAAAGACTGATTTCAATACAATTTTAGCCTGTCTAGGGGGTAAGGTGTATCGGTGGTGGGACACGGTTGTTTGATGGGATCATTTATTAGTTTTTCAAACAAAACATTATGTACAACCAAATTTTAGGCTTAAACAGCTAAAAGTGATATCGTGCTAATGAATACAGATGCTTTTGAGTCATTCTCAACTTTAATTTCCCATCTTTTACAAAATTATTCACTTTTATAGCATTCTATAAAGCTTTTTTCGGATATAAAACGTATCTATTAATGACAAAATTGGTGGCGCTATTTAGTTACTGGAAATTACTCGTTCAAGCTTTTAATACAAATAATTCCTTTTATTGCTTCATGAAATATGTTTTTAAAATTTCCTTGTTGCGTGTGTCATCTATTCCAGCTGTTTTAATGGCAGTATCAATCACATACCTCTTGCAAATAAAGAATTATGATTTAGGATAAATAGCGCCATCTATAGTTAGTATTTAGTTAATAATGAAGCCAATTCTATATACATCAAACAACCGTGGGGAGTCGGGGGTCATAACATTTTTGATGCCGCAATAGTGAGGGCCGCAATTTTATTGACGCCGACTTTTTGTAAATTTAGGACCCCCCGTTCCGAAAAAAATGATGACCCATTTTACTCTCTCCATATTAACAGTGGCATGTGATATCGCTTTCCCTGCAACATTTTTACACAGCGCTTTACATCAGTAGTAGTTGTTGTTTGACCTTCATATCCCCTGCACCGCTAATACAGCCCGAGTATAAAGTTACTTGCTATTAAACACGGTGTAAACTTGGAAACACTAAATAAATATGCTTTGTGTCATTTTAGCCAGGCATTATCAACATGTTCTCTTGACACGTGCTGTGATTTGGCCTCCTTACCCGCTTGTTATCTATGCTAATTCCGTAAATTAATTACAAGATAATAATTGTGAAAGAGGATACCTAGCACTATACTACGCGCAGCTAACGACCCAACCACGTGATTAAATTTGACTATTTTGATTGGTCAAACAGCTGCTCGTAACTAGAAAGAAGCTACGCGTAGCAGTTCCACGCTTTTGGACCCCTTGGCTTGCCATACCCGTGGACTTCAGATTTTCAAGGAAATCTCCTCCATGGAAAGTACATAATTCTGACAGATTCTCCATCGGTTCCCTACCTCTGAGTATAGATGATTCTTAGATAGCCTGCCAAAATCAAAGGCAGGTGCAAAACAAAAAGGTTAATCCAAAGCCATACATGCCTGATATCCTGAATCAGTGTTTTTCAATATCACACCATATTTACAAAGAAAATGAATTTAAAAAATCCCACAATGACTTCAAATTGGTATTTAAAAGCCATTATATGGGATTCTGACGTCCATTTTGAAAAAATCGCCCTCACTGTTTAACCCAAGGTCGACATTTTTGCAGACAACCTGATTTCAATTCCCATATGGGTAAGATTTCAAAAAAAAAGTTGTCTCCAAAATCCCTAGAGGGGAGGGTTTCGGTTCCAAGCCCAGGGCCTAATAATATTAGGCCCTGGGCTTGGAACTGAAACCCTCTATATCTGTTTTTTAATCCATAGTTACTTCCGCGATGTGTTTCAATGTTAAATCTCCTTGTAGTCAAATGGACGTTGTGATACATCGTAGCTTACGATCCATATTTTGGAGACGACCTGTCGTTAGTGCAACATATCTGGTCGCATCATTCTGATAGTTACTCTTTGATTCTGTTATATTTGTTATTTATTGAGTTCTTTTCTGTTTTTTGAATATTGTGTTATTTTATATTATATAGTGTACAAGGGGATTATAAAACTTAGCGGAAAAGCCGGGTTGAGTGGAAGAAACGGGTTGAATACTGTCGTTGCTACCATTGCAAGTACAATTAGCTCAACCACAAACGAGTTAATTGACGCAGTTCAAAGAGAAATAAAACATGCATGGCCGTTAGTTCGCGATGGTTTCATTGATGGTTTCGATTATACCACGGATAGAGTGAAGGACTTGACCGATATTGCCGGTGAGTTTCTTCAAGATGCAGGCACATTCGCAGGTGAAGTAGGTGAAACCTTATTAGACACCGGGGGACAGTTAGCAGACAGAGTAGGACGAGAAATTGACAACATTGCTAGCGAGTTTTACGATGGTGCGACTGACATTGGTGGTACTGTAATCGGTGCATTTGATGATATCCAGAACACATTCAATGTCGCTGCTGGGAGTATTATTGATTCTTTTGAAGACATAGATTTTCAAGGTATTTCCGATTCTTTTGTCGATGGTGGTCGTGATATCTCAACTACAGTTTCAAACACTGTCGACGAATTTGTTGATTCTGCATTAGATGGCTATGACAAAATAAGAGATTCGCTTATAAATGGCTATGATGATATCACTGATTCTTTAGGAAGTGGGGCTAGCGAAGCCGGTGAGATTATTACCAATACTGCTCGTGATCTGCGTGATGCTGACTCCTTTAACGATGTAAAGAATACACTCATAGAAGCTGGTCGTGGCTTGAAAGACACGTTCGATCAAACGTTTGACAGCACAACTAATGCATTTGGGGATGCCTTCAATAATATCAAAAATGATGCTATTGATACTGTAAGACAGTGGGCAGACTCTGTACGTAATGGGGTAAATAATGTTAAGGATACAGTTTTGGACACAATAAACAATGTCAGAGATATTACCGATCCTCAGTGGCAAGCAATTAAGGACACAGCAAGGAATGGCATCAGGGACATTACTGACAGGGCATCAATGGCATTCAATGGCATCATGGACACAATAAGTGACAAAATCAATAATATTAGAAATGGTTTGTCAACTTTCATCGATGATATAATCCCCATCATAAGCAATACTCGAGACAGATTGGGTCAGAGCCTTAATGAATTTCTAGAAAATATTGGAGACACTGTTGACAAATTGAACAATCTTAGGATGAAAATCACCAATGACTTCCTGAATGGAGCGAGAAACTTCTTAGAAAACTTGCTTGGTTGGCCTCGATCAATAGATCCGGTAAGTTTGAAGTTCGTGCTCAGATTTTATGACAATATTTTCTTCAACGTCTTAGATATTCAGTTTCCGTTTCAATATATTTATTAACGTCACACGAAAAACATACAAAAAGCAGTGACCATAGCTTATGAATGACAAACAATACATACAGTTACATATTGATATGTATTTATACATCAAAAGGTCTATGACACGCATAGATACGTACCATATTGATATGACGAGGAAATAAAAAAACATAAAAAATGTGACGAGCAAGACACTATTGCAAAACTAACGGAACAGCTGCAAACATTAAGTGTCATAATAAGAGAAACGTCTTCTAATGGGCTATTCCAGAAAATAAATGCACACCAGCTATAGAGGAGTAACTTTTTAATCAAAAAAATGTCTGGATTTCCAAGATTGCTTTCTGAAAACGACTGGAATTCCAGTTGCCATTGTCGCTTGAAAAAGCTTAGAAATCCAATTAAATTAAGGAAAAATCACGGAAATGTCTAAAATAAGCTCTCAAGTTCAGGATCTCTGACTTTGACGACTTAGTAAAAAGTCTGGATATCCGAACTCCTCTATAGGGGGTGTGCATCTATTTTCTGGAATAGCCCAATGTTATTGACATCTTCGTGTACCGCGGTGGCTTAAAAAATGTATCAAACCTAAAACATGGGGAAGAAGAAAGTAGAAGATTATAATCATGATGATCGGATTTATAAATTCTTTTTTTTTTTCTGATATGACAATGTAATATACTGTATGATATTAAAACGTGCAATTGTTTTCAGAATGATATCATCGGACCCGCTGGATACGGAGATGCCAGATTTGTACCAGTCCAAGCAGTGTTATCTTATCGAATCCGATTTGAAAATGACATTAACGCTACGGCCCCTGCTCAACGTGTTTTTATCGCCACATCCCTGGATGAGGATATAGATATTAGGACTCTTCGTGTAGGCAGTTATGGATTTGGTAACTTCACACAAGAAGTGGAGAACCCAAGTGGAATATTGCAAGTATGTTTGTTTGATTCGTTATCAAATAAATATTTTGACGGTGTAATGTTCATCATCATTCTGATTATATGCAGCGCAGATCTCGCTTTCTGGTCGTTTAAATAATAATGTGACACAAACAAAGCAAAACAAAATAATTTACAGAAAAGCATTAACAGGAAATTACACATCTTTACTACAATTTTGCAAAAAATATATTTAATAAATTTTGAATTGTTTAAAAAAGTTACAATTTTATAACGAACAATTTACTTTCGTATTCCATCGAATGATAATAGGAAGCTCACGATCTTGTGGAGGATTTGGGAGTGTACGTAAGAGTTCGGGCAGGCTTGAATATTCTGACTAGGCAAGCGACATGGGAACTGGTGGCTATTGATGCAGAAACAGGTAAAATACATTAGTCTAATTCTAGTTCATATGTTATTGCTAAAATTCACAAACATTGTGAAACCCATACTCACAATAGTCGTTTTGGTTTTTGTAAGACTTTTGAATAAGTTAGATCTTGAAGATGATGAAATCTTTTATTGTTTAAATCACCTACATTACGGAATCGTTCTCATTGGTCATTTTCAGAGCTAAATAATACCATTTAAATCGCCGATCAAAACGTTTGTACACTGAATGTTAGAAAAACGCCAATCAGACTTATAAACGATCTAACGAGGTTAAGATCTAACTATAACCTAAACTACAAATATTATGTAGAAAAATATTAGTAAAACAAGTTAAATTATCAAGTCATCCAGGAATTTACCATATGCTACAAACCTGCAGGTCAACAACCGACGGATCCTTCGATTGGATTCCTTCCTCCAAACCCAGAAAACGGAACTGATGGTCAGGGGTTCGTTACCTACAGTGTCCGGGCAAAGAGAAGCACCGCTGACTTGGCTGTGATTGATGCTGAAGCAAGAATTATATTCGATCAGAATGATCCTATCGACACACCACCTATTTTCAACACGGTATGGATATTAGGCCTATGAATAAAAGTAGGAGACCACGCACGTTAGACTTATTAGAACTAATATGTAAAAATATAGGTGAATGATCCAGGGTCAGGTTTCGATTCGAACCGTTTTATTCTGAATACCATATATCAGCAGCAGCACATGCATGCAGCTATTTTCCAGTGGCGTAGCTAGAGGTTGTGGCGTCCAGTGCTAAGGATACATAATTAGTTTTGACTTGCAGCGCTTGGAGGGGCGCAGAATTAATTACCCCTTACCCCCCACCCCGTCGCTACGCCACTGCTATTTTGCCCACCAAATATTTTGATTTAATGCGGCTCATCAGGGATTTGGGATGTGCTAATGATAAAACTTGAGTCGTATAAATCACTTACGGAATGGTAATTTATTAATGAAGATACGATAACACCATAATTATGTTATATTTGTAGATCGATGCTGGTCTCCCGTCTGTGAATGTGACGCTGGTAGAGGACACACTTGCTTCTGGTATACTTACCTTGCAACTGGAAAAGTACGATGTAGCTTCCGGAGTGAAGTATGTTAATATACGGATGGATACAGGTACGCAAAAATATCTAGAACGTTGCAAATTGCTTATTTCATTAAGTCCTTTTATCACCAAGCTATTTGGGCATCTTACTTTGTAAACAAGTCTTTCGATAAGAAAAAGAGGTGATTTGGTGAATATGGCCTTCGAACTACAAAAAGAATACAAAGCATCAATACAATGCATCTGCTAGCAAAGGAGCGATTAATGATACTTTGATTATAACTATAAGGCATGCCCTAGTTGAATTGAATAATTTTGGTTGAAACTGTTTCTAGAGGGTTTTTTTCCATGAAAATGAAAGTAAGAATCTTGTTCAATTGCAAATACTTTGCTCATAAACTAAATTACAACAATAACAATTTGGATGTTGCAGATTCTGGCAAAGAGGTTATCGAAGAAAATCTGATCGACAACATCGTAACCCTTGACCTTCCTATGGGAATGAGATACAATATTTCTGCTATAGCCACTGACAACGTAGGAAATACACCACCTGCTTCGGTTCGGTCTTTTGCTAATTCAATAGAAGTCCATTTTCCTGATGTTAAGGGTGAGTAGAATTGCGTTTTCGACTGTCATTTCCAAATGCAACCATCCTAATATTAGATGTCTCTTATAGGATGAGACGATACACTCGAATGATTCACCTTTTAGGTAAATCCCATAAGAGTATACCTGAGAACTCGTCTTTTGACGTCACGCCGACTGGCAATGCGCAGTCAACAATGTTCAAAACGATGTGAGCATCGGCGCAGATCGGCGTGACGTCAAATGACGACATCTCAGGTGTACTCGCAAAGGCTTATGGGATTTACCGAAAAAGTGAATTGTAAATGTGGGATGCTTTAAGGTATCCCATGTCCTGTTTGTTTGTTTGCATGTTCTAATTAGATTAGGTACATCTGCTGTAGTATAATTTAAAAAGAACTTGCAAAGTCCATTTTGATTTCCAAAGCGTTATTGTTCACATTGTGTTTTGTTTTGAAGCTATTTGTGATAGGGTGAACAACTGTTCAGGTCTTGGTGTGTGTTACGGAGAAAATCTATGCGACTGTTATCAAGGATGGTATGGAGACACTTGCAATTCAGGTACATGTGAATGAATATTATCTATTATCTTCAATTAATGCTTCCTATACACAATCTAAATGCGTGTTCAATAATGTGGATATCAAGATCATACCCACAGTTATGTAAAAGTTTTAGCTTGCTAAACATTCATTATACCTTCTAAGATTTCCCATATGATGTCATATAGACTAAGAATAAATGTCACCTGTTTCTGCACCAATAGCCATCAGTTCTCATGTGGCTCGCCTAGTCAGACCATTCAAGCCTGCCTGAACTTTTGTGTACACTCCCAAAGCCTCTACAAGATCGTGAGCTTCCTATTATCATTAGAAGGAATACAAATGAAAATTGTTTGTTACAGACCAACTTTTTAAAGCAAAATGTGTAAACAGATCAGTGTCGTTTTCCATTTTAATTTTTCATACCCGTTTATGGTTAACAGTCCTTTTTTCAAAGCAATATAAGTGGTAAATGATATAGTCAGACAATGGAGGTACACAGGGCAGAACGGAACGGTGGAACCTTAGATGATTTTACGAAGTACCCAAAAGGAATGCCAGAAAAACATTTGGGGTTATTTAATTTTCAAGAACCTTTTCTCTGGAGGGCTTTACATATAGCACAACCAATAACCCTTTTTCTAAGAGGGAGAACTGTTACTGTATGTGCATGAGCAACCCAGTGGGCACAGGTTAGGATTTCAACCTGATTTCAACCTAGAGGCTAGTTGAAATCACGTTGAAATTTCAACGTTGATACAACGTTGAAATTTCAACGTCGGGTGTGCCCACTGGGTACAGTAGTTAACATATAGTTTACATTATTTTATTCGAAACTTTACCTGTTTACGACTTTCCATGGATAATATCAAATATGTTTTGCACATTTTTATAGCAATTCCGCCAATAGAACCACCCATTATCGGTATTCAGGTGGCTAACACATTGGAAGATACCCCCGTCAATCTGACTGTCAGTGTTCGTACAGGTGATACGAACCCAACATCTCGAACACAAGTGATGTTCAGAAATTTCCCACCAGGAGCATATCTTAGCAGCGGCACAAAGGTTGGAGAAAACTGGCTATTACCAATCGAGGCTCTTTCAGGGTTACTTCTAACGCCCCCTCCGAACATGCACGGGTCCATTGAGTTAACACTTTCTGCCACCACAATAACTTCCAACGGTCAGGTCACTCGTGAGGGTATTGTACCCGTCAACGTTGAAGCATTAGCAGACCCAGTGTCTTACCAGATAACACCGATATGTTTTAATACAAACCAGACACAAGTTCCGTTTAATATCAGCGCTGAAGGGAGAGATATGGACAGTTCCGAGAACATAACTGTACTGATATCAGGTACGCCGGAGAAAGTATTTGTATTTCCAGCTGATTCTCTTGGCGTCGGAGAGTATTTGATACAACACGAAGTTTTGCCTTTGCTTACATTCTGGCTAATAAATTGGACTTTGCCGTCATTTTATGTCAATGTTACAATCAAAAGTACAGAATCTTCTAATGGAGATGTTTGGGAAGATTCAACGGAAGTTAAAATTCAAAGCTGCACGGTGCCGCAAGGTAACTATTCAGATATACCTCTATTTTCTTTATCTTCCTTGCTTTATTAAGTTTGAATAATTAATTTGTATAATTAATGCATGCATCTATTGCAGCTTCTTCACTTTGTTTAGTGCAATGCCTTGTGTTGAAACTAACAAAAATATATTTGAAATTTTCTATTATATCTCCAGTTGATACGAGGCCACCAGTGATAAATGATTGCCCACAGCCTGTTACTTTTACTGTCCCATCTAATTCACCATCTCGTATTGTCTCTTGGACGGAACCCAGTGCAGTCGATGATTCAGGAGTGTCTATGCTCGTGACTCAGTCGCATTTTCCAGGGCAAACCTTTTTCATCGGAACAGCTCAAGTAGAATACATATTTTCTGACGCGTCTGGAAACACAGCAACATGTAGTTTTTCCATAGTTATTGGTAAGGAAAAACAACACATAATAAAAAAAAAATCATTAGTAATCATGGCATAGTAATCATAGCATCTAAAGTGCTGCAATCTCAACTCTCGCTTAAAGAATTCCACCACCGTCAAAATTGAATTATCTTTAAAATGTTGTTGGAAATCGATATTTTAGGGCTAATGCGCTCCTTATATTTCCATATAAGAGTGCTGTGACTTTCACATATGGAATAGTATAGTTATAACTATAACGAGTGTCTGAAGTTGTATACACTACATTTTGTAATATTGACTTTTATCATACTGACATCTTTTAACATAACGCTATAAAGCTACGGGATCCAAAGCAGTAAGTAGACAGCGATAAATGCATTAAAAGCGGGTATTCTTCACTAGTATCACCTGGTGTTATACAGGTTGATTTGAAGATCACTCTTCGGTTAAAGACTGAAATACTTCAAATTGCTACAAGAAATACATTTATACGATAATTGTCATTAAAATTAATCAATTCCGTTAAAGATGCATATCATAAGTCATAGTATTAGTGGCTATAACAAAGCGGCGGGGCTAGTATTCGTTGGAATTCACCCTATTTATTTATGTTCTTACTATGCTTCATTTAGTAGACGAAACTGTTGTCACACCTCCAGTAGATACAGGTTCACCAATTATCAATGGATGTCCAGAGTCTGTCACCTACAATGTGTCATCTAATACACCATTTCAAACTGTCTCTTGGATGGAACCCAGTGCAGTCGATGATTCAGGAGTGGCTATGCTCATTAGTCAATCTCGTTTTCCAGGAGAGGTGTTTTTTGTGGGCATAACACAAATAGAATACATATTTTCTGACCAAGCTGGAAACACAGCCAGCTGTATTTTTTCCGTAAACATTGGTAAGTATAAATCGCGTAAAGTGTCATGCAAGAAAAGAAAATCGGTATCAATTGTCATAATTTTATTTATGTCCCAGTGACGACATGATAAAAATAACAATAATGGAAAGCTATTATCTTGGCAATAATAATATATCTCTTATTCCACAATGGAAGAAGTGGTTGTCACACCTCCAGTTGAAACAACACCACCAGTAGTAACTGGATGCCCAGATACTGTCTCCTATAGCGTGTCTTCTGATTCTCCAGTACGCACTGTATCTTGGATAGAACCCAATGCGGTCGATGACTCGGGAGTTAGTATGCTCGTAGCTCAATCCCACTTTCCAGGATATGTGTTTGTTGTCGGGATAACACAAGTAGCATACTTATTTTCCGACCCATCCGGGAATACAGCCACGTGTAGCTTCTTTGTAATAATTGGTAGGTACAAACATAAGTATAAACATCAAAATCAATCTGCTTATTTAAAAAAAAATGCTAGAGTGAACAATAGCCCATGAGGAGTGACACAAGTCAAGAACTTATATTGGTACCTATGCACTATAAAAGTCATTGACATGGGCCAATCAGTGGTTCGCAGCAGCTTAGGAGCAACAAGAGTGAAAGGGTACAGTAAACATGAGACATGGGAAAAAATTAAATAAAAGCTTATGCACTCTGCTCTTGAAGGATGGTACGCAGTTGTCAGGTATGTCTCCGTCTACTCCATCAGGTAGGCTATTCCAAACGTGAACTGCAGTGTGGTGGAAGGTCCTGCCAGTAGATATGAGTCTAGAAACTGGTACTGTGAGAACTTGGTAAGACATGGATAAGCTGGTAGACAGTTCCACAGAAACTGTAAAATGTGTCTATCAGTTTTCCATTAAACGTCTTTTACTGACATTGTTATTCATTGTTATTACTTTTAATTATTCAATTTTTAGATGAAGAAGCAGATGCTGTACCTCCTGTGGTCTTATACTGCCCCGGTCCGATTAGACGAACACTAGCAGAAGGAAGCACATCACTGAGTGTAAATTGGATCGAGCCGTCAGCTACTGATAACTCGGGGATAGCACCAACAATAAACATGACGCATACGTCAGGGGGTGACTTCACTATCGGTTCCACTCAAGTAGTTTACACTTTCACAGACCAAGCAGGCAATTCAGCAACGTGCAGGTTCACTGTAGAAATTGGTAAATATATGCCAGCCAAATTAAGTAAAATGGGTTATGCCACCATTAATTGCAACATAATCCATTGTATCACCATTCAATTTAGACAAGCTTATTAAACATGTTAAATAACAGTGTTTCTGAATTGAATGACCACTTTTTCCGCTCCTCTTTGTTTGTATCATCTCTTTGTCGAAGGTTTGCTATTTCGAAGGTCCCTTTTCCGAATACAAAAGGCTTGAATGTGTCTTCTGTTTTTCTCCATCTTTAATGTGCCTTCTATTTTTCTCATATTCGTTTTTCTTTAAATTTGTTGAAATTGATGATATAATATAAATTTTACGTCAAATTATTAAAAATTCATATTTTGGACATTTAACAGTGCGCGAGGTAAGCTTTATAAATCTAATGATACGTACTTAAAGTGTGTGTAGATGGGAGGAAACCCGCCATTATTTGAAAATTTTGACTTTTCGATTTGAAGATATCTATTTTTTTTTCAAAGAGGCATAAAAATTGTAAGTCTTTTTAGGAAAAAATATTCATGAGCCCTTTCCGAAGATAATGATATTTCGCCTCTCCCTTAGCATGCTTAGCTCAATTAAAAAACCTCCTAATTTTGCCCAAATCTAGTTCACTGGACGCTCAAAAATGTTGAAATGTCAGTTCATCAAGCCCCAAAATGTAAGTTAAGTACCCTCTCCTCGGGCTTTAGGTTTGTCCTTTGCAAATGATGTTGTTTTACAAACCATAAAATAGATAATATATCTTATCCTGCAATTGTAATAGCTTTAAATTCTTTTTTCTCCTAAAGCACTTAGAGATGGGTGACCTGGTCGAAAGCCTGATTCCCCCACTTTTCCCTATCAAAATGGAGAATTTGGCATCAGAAAAAAAGCTCATACTATTTTTCCTCATAATCCATGTTATGAATGAAAAAGTGATAGCCTCATCCAAAATTGTGGTATACCACACATGTGCCATTGTGAAACACGTCTTTTATATCAAAAGGGCTAATGCAATTTACTTTGGATTATTTTGGTACAGATCTCAATGCGAGGTACAAAATACAATACAACAAACCTGACCACCTACCTTGAATGGCGTGTCGTCTTGACAATTTTAACATTGTCCAATGTAGCTTTTGAACATGTTTACGGTATTGTTTTTAACAGCTAGAATATCAGGCGGAGACAATACTCCGCCGGAGATCCTAAACTGTCCCAGCGGATACTCTATTGTTGTACCTCCTGGTATCAACCAGATACATATGTGGTGGGTTGAACCGACATCTACTGATCCGAGTGGACCGATAATCATCAGCCAGACACATCGACCACTAGACATATTCCGTACTGGGATCACAACGGTAGTTTACACGTTTACCGATTCTTTTGGTAACATGGCTACGTGCTCTTTTGATATAAATATTCTAGGTATGGAATTTAAAAACAAATTATGTGACCGTACAGCTCGAATGGGCAGTAAATTCCCCAAATTGTATTCTGAGTTACAGTGTAAAATGTGTATGCAGGTCGTATTCATCGGCATCTCTAGCTGGCGCGACATCTCATTTTGATAGTCAAACACCAATCAATAATCCTATTATTGAAGAGGATAATAAGCTTCTACCTTAGATGGCAATAGAATTTTTAATAGCTCTGCGGGTCTTTGTTTGCTTTGGCTAAATCCTGTTCAAATGGTGGGTTACCAGGCATTGTATTTTGTATAGGTATGTATAACCAACAGTTAACAATGAGAGAACTTTCTTGTATCTCGTTGACTTGGGTATGATTTGATATGACAGCCAATTATGACAGTTTGATATTTATTGCCAGCAATGTGGAAAAAGAGACACACGTAGAAACGAAAAAGCTACCATTTTGTTGAAGGAGCAAAGTTCAACAAACCATAACCCCACTACTGGATATCGTTTGAAGTCAAATAATATACATTTGAAAGATTATGATGTATATTTTCTAAACACAAAATAAAACAATTTTGACCGGGGGAGGAATTTACGGCTCATTCGCCGTGACAGGTCACATATAAATACTGCAGTCTGTCATGCTTTTGTGTAATCTGTTTTCTGTCGTGTTTTCCCTAAAGTAATAATCATGATTCATACACTCCTAGATGATGAGAACCAATCAGTGCATAAATGTTGTACGCGCAGTGCTTTCGGATGCGTTCATTTTTCAGGCGGGTGGATGCATTTGTATTTGCTTGCATTTTCAAATATTTTTTGTGGCAATTTTGTTATTAAAATAGCAAAAATCACGGGATTTTTTTCTCGTGTATGAAATAGGTCGAGAAATTGCTCGAGAAATTGTACAGAATAATGCACTTGTACTGAGATGTTGATGCAACATAGCTTAGTACGCGTGCATTATTTTGTACAATTTCACTCCAAACAAGTGATACGCATTTATTAACCTATAAATAATCATACTCTGCCAGAGATACAATATTAAACGTAAATTGTCAGATTTGTTATATTTTTGTTTTGTTTTGCTAACTCCTAAGAATCTATATTTTTAAATATTTTCTCAAACCATGAAGGTGATTCTCCTGACGATGTTCCACCAGTGATAACCGGATGTCCTGATGATATCAGGATAACGACCCTCCCGGGTGACAATACCGTTACTGTACGTTGGAATGAGCCAACGTCACGTGATGATTCAGGAGTGATGCCATCGTTAGGTAGATCTCATGCCCCTGGTTCATCATTCAGCATTGGATCAACTACTGTGACGTACACATTTACAGATGGTGCTGGGAATCGAGCTACATGCCTCTTTGACATCATTGTCACTGGTAGATATATGTGTAACATTGCCAATCAAGATTCATGGCGCGGCATAGGAGACAAGAAGTTCCTGGAACAATGCGGATAAAGTATAAACAGTTTGAAAACTAGATTAAAACGTATTTTGGTATTGGTCAAAATGCTCTAGTTGAATCTTGTGCATTGTGCGTCTCTGGAGTGCGTCTCCAAGGTGTGCAGGAGGACTTTGATTTGATTTCACAGGAAGAAACCCAGTGGTGGAACATCAGATTACTAAAAAGAGTGGTGAAACATGTGATTTTCATGTGTTTTGATTTTAATGACTTTGCGCCACTGCATTTTTACAATAATAGCCACTGATGAGTCTTTATAAATGGTCAAAGGCAACTGATTGTACACTTGTTGGAGGACAACTAGATTAATGTTTGTTGTAGCTTAAGATAGTACTTTTAAGATATTTTATATGTGTAGTTTAGTATATTATTGTAAGGCGCCTTGAGGTCAGTTCTGGCATAAGGCGCCCCATAAATGCGTTATTATTATTATTATTATTAATGCTCTAATACTTCATACTTTTAATCTGGTGATATTTTTCTGTTTACTTTATTATGATACGCACTGTATAGGCAGTGAGGGGATGGTGTTTGGGCTTGAGGACGAGTTATCATACATCGCAAGGTTGTCGGTAACACGACGGTTCCAGAGCCGTGTGTACAAGCCGTCCATATTGAAACATTTTTCGCAAAGTCTTTTAGCCTCTTTTAGTCCAATTTCGTGCGTATTTGTCCCATTAATGATGAAATTTGGGCCGGTGCGCCACTGACATTGGCGAGGTGAGGAGGTGGATAAAGACATAGCCGGGAGACATAGTATGACTGTAAAATGATTCCTATATTTTATTAACAGATGGTTTGCAAGTTGACACCACGCCACCAGTCATCTTATTTTGCCCTGACGATATCACTCATTTAATTCCATTGGGAACTCAAGGTACAACAGCATCATGGTCTGAACCGCAAGTCATAGATGACTCTGGCATGGCACCGACTGTGCGGGCCTCGTACCAATCTGGGGATTTCTTTGAGGTTGGAACTACACGAGTCTTATATACTTTCACCGATGCATTCCAAAATGTGAATGAGTGTGTTTTCACTGTCAATATTATCGAATGTAAGTATTTTCAATAAAAAATACATTTAGAAAGATCAATTCAGTGTGAAAGAATCGAGCCTCGAAGATTATCTCCCCTGGTGGACAATGTGAAATTTAAAGATTAACAAAATATAATAAATGACACCCCCATAGAGGTTACATTGCTGAAATATTCGCCGGATTTGATAATGCCGAACGAAACTAAAATAATATTGCCAAGCGCTCTTTCGTGATAGAAAGGTTAATTTATCATTTTCAATTTGATTGAAAATGTGAAAATATGTGCATTATCATTTCGAAAATGATTAAAAATGTTGATAAAGCAAATATACATCTTATTGTGCTATTAATTTTGCTAGTTGACGATATTCCGCGGCAACATTTTCTTGCCCGAAGGATCATCTCCGATAATCTCGAAGTAACGGTCGTCAATGTTGTTTCTTTTTCCCCCAGCTCCATGCATGCCAAACCCCTGCGAATTTGGAGGAGTCTGCGCTACGGGTGCCTCCACTGCACAATCATCCTTCACCTGTACCTGTCCATCTGGTCTTACAGGTGACACCTGTAACTCCTGTGACTCAAATCCTTGTCTTAATGGTGGAATATGTACAGCAAGTAATAGCGGATACACATGCACATGCGCAAATGGTTTTAGCGGTGTTCAGTGTCAGAATGACGCATGCGATCCTTCACCGTGTGTGAATAGCGGTACATGCCTACGTGTGTTTGGGACACCAGGGTATCAGTGTATGTGCATCGGTGGCTTTACTGGATCACGTTGCGAACAAGGTGAGGTGCTTCTAAAGTACATTGTCTATTCTTTGCTCCCATTTAGAAGAATATATTTAAGTTTGTTATAAATGACATTATGTGGCACATTAAAAGAGAAAACCTGTTATTTTAATTGAATAGCTTGCCTGTGTTTGTGTTATTTAGACCACATTCCTCTATCTAAAAGCCCAAGTTTTCACAAATGTTAGCCCTATGATGTGAGTCATCTGACGAACACATATTACGTCAAGTTTTAGTAGCAGTGCCAAGGGGCATGGGGCCCCAGTCAGAACTCTGCCGCCCCCCGGTAAAAACCCAAAATTACGAAAATTTTCACTTTTTGCAGTAATTTTGCGCAAAATGTTTTTATCCCCCCCTAAAATTCTCTTTTTCCCCAATGCCCCTGGAAAAAAAGCCTGTCGCCGCCACTATTAGGTTTCAAACAACTGTGGGAACATCTACGCCTGTTTTTATCTTTCTGAAATTCATGGAGGGTTTCAAGCCATATACTCTTCCTACAGACACTACATGAAATCAAATCACTGAAAAAAGCACTGACATCTGAAATGAACATGCTGAAAAAACGGTCTCTGTAATAACAACTAAAATAATCACTGAAACACTCACTGTAATTTTGATCATTTCAGTGGGATTAGCAAGTTTCAGTGTGATTAGTGTCCAAGGTCATTTCAATAATCACACTGAAACGCACTAATCCCACTGAAATGATCAAATTTCAGTGAGTGTTTCAGTGATTATTTTAGTTGTTATTACGGAGACCGTTTTTTTCAGCATGCTCAGTGTTCATTTCAGATGTCAGTGCTTTTTTCAGTGATTTGATTTCATAGAATAAGCTATCAGGTTCTTGAAGCATCTTGTAACTTTTGAATTGTTTTGTTTTCCGTTGATCAGTTGTTTCAGGTTGCAGTTCTTCTCCCTGCATGAATGAAGGTACATGTTACACTGGGGACAGAGGGTCTTATATCTGCCAATGTACGCAAGGGTTTACTGGATCACACTGTGAAACCGCTATAGGTAAGATATCTAGGAACTCTTTGGTGATAAACTTAACTTTCATTCACTCATTCATTCGTATCACATTCATTCATTCATTCAATATTAATAATAATAATAATAATAATAATAATAATAATAATAATAATAATAATACACAACTCTAACTAACTACCTACCCAGCAAACACAAAAATGTTTTTAAAACGTTTTAAGCATGTTATATTTTGGGGTTTGGTTTAAATGAAAAAAGTTTTAATAAATGTCGAGTTATTTCAAGGTCATGGAAACGTTTTAAAACGTTTTATGTGGAAACACACTACAACAATGTTTCTAAAAATATTTTTCGCAAACATTTTTTGCCAAATATTTTGTCAACACTTGAATAACATTATGTTAGAATATTTGCAGTAGGTTATCAACAAATGTTTTTGAATGTTATGAAAACGTTTTATTCTCTTTATAATATATGTCCTTTATATAACCCGACATATAAACGTTTTCTGGCAACCTTTTCTAACCTTTTACGAATGATGTCGAAAACATTTGCTGGGTACCTTAGTAACTAATTATTTAACTAATTATTTAACTAACTAACTAACTAAATGTCCATATCTTTAATTGCACATATAACCACAGTAATACACAACATATATAATACAATCGAAGCATAGTAATGCAATAATTGCACAAAAGTGAAGAAGAAATACAAAATGATAAGAAACCAAAGATGGCTGATGGGACAATTGCCAGATACCTCAGCAAATCGGCAAACCACTATCGTTGCAAAATAGTTCGAGCGCGCTACTTCCAGACAATAATTTGAGCCAATGGCTGCGCTGACACTGAGGTATCTAGCGATCGCCTTACACCGTTTCCGGGTTGTCTCGGTCTGGTGAGCTTGACCATCATTCATATAAGTCTACCTGATCTCATGGCACTCTGAATGTGATTTGGTAGAATAATAGTACTGAGATTTATAACAAAATTGTAAAACGAATTAAATCAATAAATTTATGTACGTTTATAATAATCATAACACAAATTTGGGCTGTAAGCTAAATAGTTTGTTCTGGTTACCATTTTACCGCACAAGATATCACCCCGGATCATCCATGTTCTGATATGCCGTGCTCGGATACCTCCATTTGTCTCTTCGATGACACTCGACATGCTTGTCTACCAAGTAAGTATAATATCAGAGAGTTAATAATCATTACATTTCATGTCCTTGTATAGATTGTGAAACCAAAAGCACCAACGGATTGGGACGGTTATGGGATGGGGTCAAACCCCGTACTATAATTATTCGAAACTGACTCAAAACAATGCCACAATAGTAGTCCCAGGGACATTTGCTTTAAATCTAACTATTGACACATTATGCTTGAACAAAGACAGTGTGCGCCAAAGAATCACCCCTTTAGCATGAGTGCTCTTAAAATATCACTAACAAAACATGTGTTCTAGTCTTATACACTATCACGAACATGAAGAATAAATTTGTACTTATTTTTCAGATGTCCTCTTCGAAAACTACTGTCCCTGTCTTAACGATGGGACATGCATGGAAGATACAGAAGGTCTTGGTATATACTGTAGCTGTCCTAACGGTTACCATGGAATTATTTGTGAACAAGGTAACATTTTATTGGATAACATTCTCAATTAGAATGAATGTGATTTCGTTAGACTAAAATGTTGGTCAAGCTGTTAAAGGTAATTTGAATCATTCTTGGGCCCAAGTAGCCTGGGTAAGTGGCATCTATGCCATGAGACTATTGCTGATGAAGAGGACGTGTTATTAGAAGCCATTCAAAGTGCTAACTCCCTAGCTGTGTTTGCCTGGTATTTTTATGACAAATATTGTGAGTTTTTAGCATGAATGCGATAGAAATCAGCATTTGTATACTCTGCAGAATTTATCACCTTGAATTGGTGGTCATATATTGGATGGTGAATAAGATGCTCACTTTGCCATGTTTGCATTCTTCTTTCAAATACAGATCTTGAATGACTTATCCATCACTTTTAAGCAATTTATAAATAATTTTAATATTTACACTTGCGCTGGGTCACTGAATGGGTCTTTAAATTTCAGTGGCAGTGCCAGGGGGCATGGGTCTACCAGTCCAAACTGTTGTCCTCCTCCCCCAGTAAAATTTCAAAATTACGAAAAATGTTTACTTTTTACTTTTCACTTCCCCATGCCCCCACCCCTGACAAAAATCCTGGCGCCGCCATTGTTCAGTTTCAAACGCCTGTTTCCATCTTTCTGAAAATCATGCAAGGTTTCAACCCACATACTCTTCCTACAGAAATGCATAGAAGAATAAGCTATATCAGGTTCTTGAAGTATCTTGTAACTTTTGACTTTTGATCAGTTGTCTCAGGTTGCAGTTCTGCTCCCTGCATGAATGAAGGTACGTGTTACAATGGGGACGGAGGGACTTATTTCTGCCTATGTACAGAAGGGTTTACTGGATCATACTGTGAAACTACTACAGGTAAGATATCTAGGAACTCTTTGGTGATAAACTTAATATTCATACATTCATTCATTAATTCATTAATTCATTAATTCATTATTGCACACATTAAACGCATGTATTCGTCATGCTACTAATATGACGTACGTGTACATAAAATCTTAATGAATATCGCTAGCAAAATATACGTCATTATTTACGGTTTGACGTATGTAATAGTTAGTATACACGAATTGTGTACGGCAAATATGAAGGGTGTCATAGATATGGGCTCAGATATACGGTAATTCCATAAACATGAAAAGACGTGATTTTTGTGGCATACTTAATTAAAATGATATTTTTAAGATGTTTTTTTTTTTCTACTTTCTATTTTTTTAATATTGCAATCAGCAACGTGGCCAACCTTTTGGTGGGAGAGGGTAAAACATTTGTCAATTTTCCGACCAATTTTAGTCATTTTAATGACACTTTGCTCTTTGCTTCCCCATTTTTATCACTAAAATAATAATAGTAATAATAATAAGGATAATTATAAACAAATCTAACCAAATAACTACCTCACTAACTATTTAACTAACTCGCTAAATAATAGCTAACAAGCAAACTGAATAAATAGCTAAATTACTAAATAAATATAAATATTTCATATAACCACAATAATATACAACATATATCAAGCGCAGCATAGTAATGCAATAATTACACAAAAGTGAAGAAATAAAAAATGATGAGAAAACAAAGATGGTGCAACAAATATGAGTTTTTCACATGAATGCGATGGAAATCAGCATTTGTATACTCTGCCGAATTTGGCGCCTTGAATTGGTGGTCATATTGGCCATGTTTGCATTCTTCTTTCAAATACAGATCTTGAATGACTTATCCATCACTTTTAAGCAATTTATAATTTTAATTTTTTACACTTGCGCTGGGGTCAATGAACGGGTCTTTAAGTTCCAGTGGCAGTGCCAGGGGGCATGCGACCTCCAGTCAGAACTATTGTCCCCCATCCCCCAGTAAAATCCCACAATTCACAACCCCGAAATTCACTTCCCCCTTGCCGCCATTGTTAGGTTTCAAACAACATTGAGAAGTGGGAACATCTACGCCTGTTTTCATCTTCTGAAATTCATGGAGGGTTTCAACCCATATACTCTTCCTACCGAAACTACAACATGCATAGAAGAATAAGTTATTTCAGGTTCTTGCAACATCTTGTAACTTTTTCACTTTTGATCAGTTGTCTCAGGTTGCAGTTCTTCTCCTTGCATGAATGAAGGTACATGTTACAATGGGGACGGAGGGGCTTATTTCTGCCTATGTTCAGAAGGGTTTACTGGATCATACTGTGAAACTGCTATAGGTAAGATATCTAGGAACTCTTTGGTGATAAACTTAACATTCATTCATTCATCATTCATTCATTCATTTATATATCATTCATTCATTCATTAATGGACACATTAAATGCATGTATTCGTCATGCTACGAAATATGACGTACGTGTACACAAAATCATAATAGATATCGCTAGCACAGTTTGGTACCAAACAGTTTTTACACGACAGTGTCTAGACTACATTATAAGTAATAAAATATACGTCATTATTTACAGTTTGATGTATGTATTAGTTAGTAGATACATTCTGAATTAACGACTTCATGACTATTATACACAACACGAATTATGTACGGCAAATATGAAGGGTAGAAATGGTCTCAGATATACGGTAATTCCATAAACCTGATAAAGACGTGCATACTGAATGTAAAATGATATTTTTAAGATGTTTTTTTTTCTGTTTTCCTTAATATTGCAATCAGCAACGTAGCCAACCTTTTAGTGTAAGGGTTAGCCAAATTATTTCCCCATGTGTCAATTTTCCGACCCATTTTAGTCATTTTAATGACACTTTACTCTTTGCTTCCCCATTTTCATCACTGTAATAGCAATAATAATAATGATAATAATAAACCAATCTAACTATACAACTACCTCGCGAACTATTCAATTAGCTACTCGTAAATAATAGCTAACAAACGAACTAAATATAAATAAATAGCTAAATTACTAAATAAATAAAAAATAAATATATATTCATATCTTTTATTGCATATATATATATATAAAACCACAGTAATATACAACATAAATTCATATAATACAAGTGAAGCATAGTAATGCAATAATTACACAAAAGTGGAGATGAAATAAAAAATGATGAGAAAACAAAGATGGTTGGGACAATTGCCAGATACCTCAACAGATCGGCAAACCATTATTGCTGCAAAATAGTGCAAATGTGAGTTTTTCACATGAATGCGATGGAAATCAGCATTTGTATACTCTGCAGAATTTGGCACCTTGAATTGGTGGTCAAATTGGATCGGCGAATACGGTGCTCACTTTGCCATGTTTGCATTCTTCTTTCAAATACAGAATGATCATTCCAATATTTTGTATTGGATAATAAACGTGTTCATATTCCTGTTGCTAGGTTTCATACATGGACATGCTCTGATGTGTTTAACGTGTCGATTGTGAACAATTGTGTAAATATAAAGAAATCCACTTAAAATAAAACTTAATTCCAATTAAAAACAAAACACAAATAATATATTTTTATAGATATATCCCCAGACATTGAAGGATGTCCACAAAATATAACAGTCGACTTGGGACTCGGTCCAAACAGAAGAGTAAGCTGGCAAGAACCAGTCGGGATTGACAGCCATGGAAGAACTATTATTGCCACAAGAACGCATACTTCAGGGTCTACCTTTCCTATCGGGGAAACTATAGTTGAGTATGTGTTTACAGATGACAGTGGAAACACAGCCAATTGCATATTTCTGATTACTGTTGCTGGTAAGTGGTATTAATAAGCCAAATCGGCATTGAAAGTTTGCAATGCATTGTGGGACAGTTTTTGCAGTTTTCGGACACTTTGCCCTATCGGGAAAATTCAGAAAAATTGGTTTTTGTGCGTACAAAATCAAATCAAAAATGTTTTACTAGAATAAAAACAAACCCTTAAACATGGTTATTTTATAAATTAGCTATCAATGATAACATTATTACAATAATAAATTAATTAATAATAATTACAGAGATTTTCCCGATATGTCAGAGGTCAAAATGTCCCAAACCTGCTCTCAAAAACTGGTCTTATTATCAAATCACAAAACGCAAGAAATACAAAGCAAATGTATTAAAATTCATTAAATCGTTTTGCCGTCATTCTGCGCATCTTATTTATATGTGATTTATGTGTTTCAAGACAATTGAACGACTGAACAAAATAGTAATGCCCTATTTTCGTTTATTTTGGGGACAACTCGGACTGTGCTGATGTGTCATAAATTAATAATAGTTTTAAACCTTTTAAGGTCAAGGAGTTTTCTATCTAGTTATTTCAAGATTAGCTAGCCAGATAAACATTTCTAGGAACGGACGTTCGTTACATTGATGTCAATGTCTTGGCAAAAAGGAATGAAGTACTCTAACAAACATGACACATATTTTCAAAGACAAATCATAACAATACTATCTTGAATCAACTATGTTGTATATTATGAATCATCCAGTCGTAGAAGGTAAATTATGAATACTGGACTGACTTTTTGAATTTTGCGAATTTTCATCTAATTTCATTGGACTTCATCTGGCAACTGCAAAGATGCTCCGGTATCGTAATCGTAATCGTAGTTCGTTCAAGAAGCGATTTGGAAACGAGTGGAGAAGCCATCCCTTAACAAACCCCGGGTAACAAACGAGGGGGCCTGAGATGACCGGTCTCCGATTACGATCAATACCGGACCATGTTTGCAGTTGCCAGATGAAGTCCAATGAGATTGGATGAAAATATTTTATTTATAATTTACATAACAATACTATGTTGAATAATTATAATACGAATTATAATATAGATACGACATCTCCTGAAGTCAATAACTGCCCAGCAAATCTAGTGCAAACTTTAACTTCAGGCAGTTCCACCGTACAAGTAATCTGGACACCACCGACGTCAAGAGACAACTCGAACCTTCCCGTTGATATTACTCAAAGCCACGATTCCGGATCGTCATTCGCAGTTGGTGTCACAACGGTTACATACACCTTCACTGATGTCGCTGACAATGAGGCTGTTTGCGAGTTCAACGTGACTGTAACTGAATGTGAGTTGGTAGAATAAAAGTACTGAAATTTATAACAAAATTTTAAAACGAATAAATCAATAAATTTATGTACGTTTATAAGTATCACAACACAAATTTGGGTCGGAAGCTAAATAGTTTGCTCTGGTTACCATTTTACAGCACAAGATATCACCCCGGATCATCCGTGTTCTGATATGCCGTGCTCGGATACCTCCATATGTCTCTTCGATGACACTCGACATGCTTGTCTGCCAAGTAAGAATAATATCAAAGAATTAATATTACATTTAATGTAGATTATGAAACCAAAAGCACCAACGGATTGGGACGGTTATGGGATAGGGTCTCACCCTCTATTATAATGATTCGAAACTGACTCAAAACAATGCCACAATAATAGTCCCAGGAACATTTGCTTTAAATCTAACTATTGTGACACTAAAGTGTTTAGATTCTAATAAATAAATTGCTTGAACAAAGAGAGTGTGCGCCAAGGAATCACCCCTTTAGCATGAGTGCTCTTAAAATGCAATATCATTAACAAAACATGTGTTCTAGTATTATACACTATCATGAACATGAAGAACACAATTGTAACTTATTTGTCAGATGTCCTCTTCGCAAACTACTGTCCCTGTCTTAACGATGGGACATGCATGGAAGATACAGAAGGTCTTGGTATATACTGTAGCTGTCCTGGTGGTTACTATGGAATTATTTGTGAACAAGGTAACTTTTCCTAGCATAACATTTTCAATTAGAATGAATGTGATATCGTTAGAATAAAACTCTGATCAGGTTGAAAAGAGAGCAAGGTAAACCAACTTGATGTGGAAAAACAAGTACATACATACATACATATTTTATTTATTTACATCATATCAAAATAAATGCAAGCAAATTTAACAAAACGGCAAAATAGAATTTTAAAAAAGATGGCGGAGATGTAACAAAAGGCAAAAGCCTGAATTGAGCGTTACACCACCTTAAAAGAAATATTAGGCTAATTAATATAATACTAGAATTACAGAAATTAAGAATTACACTCAAATACAGATACATAAATTTACACAAACACACAAAACAGATGTCTCATGCAACAAAAGCAAGGTAATGTAGGAAAATAACTCACAAAAATAAATCATTTGATCAATAAGTCAGAATTACGGATGTGATAAGAAAAATAGTTTCAACAAATCCTAAACCAATTATATACATGTACCAAATACTGATACATAATTTACAACAAAGATATAGTATATGCTTAGATTTTTCTCCATGAGAAAAGACGACAAAAGCTTTTTAAAAGAATTTAAATTTCGAGCCGCTTTAATATCATGGGGGAACGAGTTCCAAAGTTTCGGTCCCAAAGTTAATACAGATTTAATTTTGTGTATTTCGAGTCTGTAATCAGTCTTGTTTCTCGTATCATATTTGTGAATACTTTCCAATTCTGTAAATAAATTATCAAAGGATTGAGGAAGTAAACCAGTTTTATACTTATACATAAATATACCCAGTTCTTTGTTGTACAATTCGAAAATATTTAAGGTATTGTAGTTTTCAAACAAAGGCTTTGTATGGCATAGATAAGAGCTATTAGAGATGATTCTTAAAGCCCTTTTTTGAAGTTTAAAAATTTTTACAAGGTACTCTTTGCTGGCATTACCCCATAACAATATTCCATAGGTCATATAAGGCAAAATTAGGGAGCAGTACAATTGATACAATGATTGTTTTGGCAAGAAGTGCTTAACTTTATTTAAGACACCTATATTTCTCGAACACACCTTATAAATTTCATTTATCTGTGATTTCCACGTCAAATTCTCATCAATTGTTATACCTAAGAATTTTGCAGTAGAAACACGAGTTAATTTACAACCATCTAAGTGAATATCAGCATTTATTTGAGCGTGTTTTGTTCGATATGCTGTTCCTATAAGCATAAGGTTTGTTTTTGATGCATTGAGTGATAATTTATTGCATTTGAACCAATTGCATACTTCTTTTAACTCACAGTTCATTGTATCATAAAGCACATTTACATCACGATCAGTATGAAATACAGTTGTGTCGTCAGCAAATAAAATAAATGATAATAATTTGGATGTAAAACAAATATCATTCATATAAATTATGAAAAGTAATGGCCCCAGTATTGAACCCTGGGGCACACCACAAATTACATTTTCATTAGATGACACAACATTATTATACGATACATATTGTTTCCTATTAGAGAGATAATTTGAAAACCAATTGTGTGATACGCCACGAAAACCATAGTGATACAGCTTACTGAGTAATATATCGTGGTCTATGGTATCGAAGGCTTTCGATAGATCCATAAAAATACCTAGTGTATACATATCATTATCTATAGCCTCACTTATGTCTTTTACAAAATCCAGAACAGCCATATATGTAGCATGCTTGTTTCGAAAACCATATTGTTTTTTGTACAGGATGTTATTTTTGGTCAAAAAATCATAACATCTATTGTACAGACTGGACAAGTATGCAGGGGGGCAAAAAAAGCAAATGTAGGCATTAGAAGTAGGCAATGTTCGATAGCCCAACATTACCAGTTCCAAGGCCCACATAAGTGATAAACCTGCCCCCCCCCCCTACTTTCCAGTCTGTATTTACTTGTTTCCCCACATCAAGTCGGTGTACCTTACATGTAGTGTAACAAAAACATGATTAGTTAATAATCAGGCTTTTGTTTCTACATCATCCCATATTTTAAACATAAGATGCTGTGTTCCAGAAGACAAAAATAACCAGTATCTACGAGATGAGTCTACCACCCATAATGAGTGTTATACCGTAAAGATTCGCCTAATGGCGCACATGGGCTCCTTTGCCTTTGGCCACTTTTCCTCTGAATATCACAACAAGAATTAAGGGTCCGTGCCCTTTGCTGGTGCGATTTTTACGGTAGGGCACTTATAGTTTCTGTTTTCTGGTTATATCAAGGGCCCATACGCGCCATTAGGCGAATCTTTACGGTATACGTTGACTTGTGACGCAATATGTGGATTGTTTTGTTTTGGCATTTCTCAATGATTACATAAACACTGTACCTTTGTTTTTCAAACAACACATGTAAAAATTATATCACACACACGATTACGTAACAGCATTAGCATAAAATCAATGGTCTAGGGTCACCTGCTGAAAATGAGTCGTTTTTGTTAAGGAAAATAAGAGGCTGAAATGAGGTATTGTTGTATATTTTATATTTTCTTGGGAATAAAAGTATGGAGAATGCTGTCTTTTGGAAACGTTATAGAACACAAATTACTAGTTCATTTAACCATGTCTGTTGGGCTGTAAAGGTTTTAGTTTATTTAAAATGCGTGGTCAAATATGTTTGATTTTTGACAAAAACAATAGCAAACGTGGAAATTTAAGTTTTCTTGCCAGTTCTCTTGACTAATCCCCAAACATTAAAACGGGTGTCTCCCTAGAAAATATTTGAATCCGTGATTAAAATATAACTGTCATTCTACTATTGTTACAAAAAGTAGTAGTACAGAGAGAGAGAGGCCATCGTTTGAATGAGAAATTTATCTGTTGATTTGAGGTTGAGATCATTCATGAAAATTCATATGAATATTTAAATTTAAATTTTCATAGCATTTTGTAATTGGAATTTTGCAATTTCTAGCATGTTATATCGATCATCCCACCTACGCATGCGCAGATTGTTGTTTGATTTGCACCAGTTATCATCGTACTGCGTACCAGCTCTCACACGTGACCAGTCATTACATTTTAATCTGTTTCATTTTGGAAATAATCAATGTCATTTGTAATAACTGCCTTTTCATTTTCGCCATTGTTGCAGAATAATGTTGCTTCCATTCAATTGTTGAAGTTCCCAGACGTCCCATTTTCACCCAAGTTTAATGGCAAGGCTCATATTTTACCAAAAGCAAAATGAGGACCTAGTGTTTATTCCTGCCTAACACTAGCCATATGCACCTTGTACTTTTGCTGTTCTTGGACATTTTAAACACGTGCCTTTGCTGTAATTTAAAAGGCCCGCCTTTTTGCGTGATTTGGCAGTGTCCATAGTCTATTGACGTTATGCTAATGATGTTACGTAATCATGTGTGTAATGTCATTTTTACATGTGTTATTTGAAAGACAAAGGTACAGTGTTTATGTGCTCATTGAGAAATGACATGAAAACAATCCATATATGGCATCACAAGTCAACTCTAATTACATACTGACGATGTATAAACCATTCTTTATATTTTTATTTCACAGACGGAGGGGTTGATTCCACGCCTTAAGAGGTAGTTTTACAGCATATTAAAACTTACCTTAGAATAGCTAGAGATGATCCAGGGAGACGATCAACTTCTACATGTATTATATTTTGGGATATGATTAGATTTTATAGGAGTGGCGATCATTGTGTTTATTAAGTAGCGCCTGATATTATTACAATAGTAAACTATGTAATCAAATAATCATATAAGACAAAACAAAATAAGTTTGTTTCCCGTAAGCCTCGAGCATTTCGGTTTTTGGAGCCATGTTGTTGTTTTTTGTTTTGTTTTTGTTTTTTAATTTGAAAAAAATCCAGTAATTTGTTATTTTTGGGTCACCCCTCTTTTATAGGAGCACCACTGACACTTGCAGCCATTTGCTCTACATATCACATTAGTGATATATGATTAAAAAAGACTTCATTAAAAATATTTCAAAATGCAAAATCAAACAAATATCAACCATCAGTACTGCATAAACGTGTATTCGTATTAAACCTATTTTGTAATTGACGTGCCCAACAATGTATTCAATTAGAGGCATAAGGATAAATTCCGACTTAAACAAAATTACAGAATCGTATTTTGTTGTTCAGGTCACCTACGGGAAACAAAGTTGTGGTGTTTGTTGTCAAGAGATAAAGATATTAAAACTAAGTAAACAGAAAATGTGTTAATCTAAAGAAAACATTATATATGTACTGCATTGGTTGTAGTAATTTTCCTGCTCTGAAGTTTGTCCTTCTCGCCATAGCAAGAGCGTTCTAGATGCGGTTCATAGTATATCTGATTATTTACCAAAATTTAATTTGTTAGTGGAATGATGTTTCTACTGATCTCGGTTTCTTCAATTTTATCTTGTATATAAATCCATTATTATTTTCAGTATGACTAGTCGTCATTGTCATCTCACTATGGTCTTTTAATTAACATCACATTCGCTGATCTTGAGCTGCGAACTGGATACTGGTCGGTATTATTTTAACATTTTTTTTAGCATATTTTATATACAAACATCAACAACAGGGTGTCCGTGAAAGAACTGTATCGTCGGAAACTTAATTGTTTGGGTATTTTAACGCCACAACTAAACATAACTTGATAACTGACGTGGTTGAGGAATAAATCAACTATTACATATTTTCTTAATTTTGACAATTGACCACATAAATATTTTATGAAACTCTCTCAATTTCAAACCTTTCCATGGATTCAAATATCAAGCGATTATCTGTATTCGGAGTGCTAATCACTGCGAAGCGAATTATTAGCGCATGGGGCGTTTATTGTCATTGACAGATATTTTATTCCGTGGAACGGGCTGAAAATTAGGTAGATTCGTAAAATTCTTTTATTTCAAAAACGAGCCAGGATTCTAAAAGGGGGGTTAGCACGCGAGTATTGTTCTCTCTCCTCTGCGAAACACATCACTTCGAAAAGCCTCATGTTAGTTAGTTAGCTCATGCCCCGTCGCTGATCTCTCTCTCTCTGTGTCAGGTGGCGCTGTGTAGCGCTGCTGTGGTCTTCACAAGAGTACGCCATCTCACTCGATCCGATGCCAAGTGTGTTGCACCTTGCATTCCCTGGTTAGAAACCAGCTTCACGTCATTAGTCCAAGATGTTGGTGGACGTCCTCTTCCTCGTTTGCCTTCCATGGCCCCTTGCAAAATCTGTTTTTCTACACCTCCATGTTTCCTGACAATATGGCCGAAGTACTTCAGCTTTCTCTCCATTATGCCGCTTCTGATGGTTAGACTTGTACCAATCTTGTCAAGGATCTTTGAATTTGTTCTCCTGTCTTTCCATGTCACTCGTAGAAGCCTCCTGTAGCACCACATCTCAAAAGCATCTACTCTTTTCCTATCATTCTTGGTCATAGCCCAAGACTCGCATCCATAAGTGGCAATGGAAAACACAGTTGCACGAAGTAGGCGTACCTTGAGGTCAATGGATAGGCCTCTGCTTTTCCATATGCTTGACATGCCCTGCACAGTTGTCCTTGCAATAGCCAGTCTTCTCTTAATTTCAGTTGTGCTGTCACCACTGTTGTTAATCATTGAACCCAGATATTCAAATTGCTTTCAAATTGCTTCACCTCCTCAATCTGTTGTCCATCTATCACAAACTCATCACTTTTTCTCTCTCTGTCTACAACCATTATTTTTGTCTTCTTTGTGTTCAGGAGAAGGTGTTTTTCTTCACTGGCCTCTTTGATGCGCTTCAAAAGATCAATCAGCTCTACTCTGCTGCTACAAATAAGAGTGGTATCATCGGCGTACCTCAGGTTAGTAATTCTTGTACCGCCAAACTTCACTCCACCTTCAAACCCCTCCAAAGCTGTTCTCATTATGTCTTCAGAGTAGATGTTAAATAGGTTTGGTGATAGCACACAGCCCTGTCGTAATCCTATTCCAATCTTGAACCAATCTGTGTCTCCACTACTTGTTCTGACTGCCGATTCTTGGTCTTCATATAAGCAGCTGATCAGATCCACAAGATGACTTGGAAAACCCATCTTTTCATAGTTTCCCACATCTGAGGGTGGCTAACACAGTCAAAAGCTTTACTGTAATCTATGAAGCACATGTAAAGAGGAAGTCTATGCTCTCTGCATTTCTCAATCACATTCCTGATATTGACAATGTGGTCCCTAGTACCCCTTCCTTCACGAAATCCTGCCTGCTCATCAGATATTTCCTGCTCCATTTTGTTCTTCATTCTCTTGATGATGATCTTCAGAAGCACTTTACTTGCATGACAAATCAGGCTGATGGTCCAGTGATTGGCACACTCTTTCAAATTTCCCTTCTTTGGCAGTGGAATAAATACTGCCCTGCACCAGTCTCTCGGCCATTTCTTCTTTTTCCAGATGATACCACATAGACGCCACATTAGGTCTATCCCTTCTTTCCCAGTTGCCTTCCACAACTCAGAAGCTACATTATCAATGCCAGGTGACTTAGCATTTTTCATTTGTTCCATGGCAAGCTCAACTTCAGATCTCAATGGTGGAGGTTCTTCCTCACTCGTTTCACACTGTACATACACCTTGTCATCTTGTGCCTCAAACAGCTGGGAACTATACTGAACCCATCGCCTTTTGATGTCTACACTTTCGGTAAGAGTGTTACCTTTCTCATAATTTATAACATCCATCCTGGGGGTCCACTTCTTGGTAAGATCTTTGGCAATACCAAAAGCTATTTTTGAGTCACCCTTACATCTTTCCATTTCCACACACTTCCTTTCGATGTAGTTTCTTTTGTCCTCCTTAACACTTTTGGAGACCTCTTTGTTTAAGCGTGCCCATTCTTCCTTTCCTCCATCTGCCTTTGCTCTCTTCCTGTCATCAGCTGATATTTGCATAATGGTCAAAATCGGTCAAAAACTTTTCGAATTATGAATTATCAAAGTTTCCCATTCTGACCGGTCATTGGAACGAAATAAAATGACAAGGTCCAAAAATAGCAGTTGGGAGCAAAATTGGCATAAGCATATATTTACCTTTATATATTTCTTTATTTTAACATATTTGCAAACATGAAACAAGCATATTGTGAAAGTATCAAAGGGTTTCTTATGAAATGGCACTTAACTAGTCACTGGCATAACTTATTTTTTCAAACCAAGGCATTGAAATCATGCATTTAGAGGACATTTGCCAAAAATCATCCAAGATAGCCGATATGGCACAAAATCAAAATTGCACTAAGTAGGTGACCTTTTTTTTCACAACCAAGAATTTCAATGTTATTGGGTTTAATATGACCAATTAGTAGGTGTATGTAAACAAAATCTTAAGTTTTGAAGGTCATTGACTCATTCACAACAATAGAGATTATCCTCATCATGCTCATGTGTATTCCTGTAGTATTCCTCATTCAAACCAAAGTAGCACTCAATACATTATGAGTATCTTTGTTCAAACCAATTCAATGCTTGACCTCGGAGTTACCTGCATGACTATCGCGGGCTATTTTGAAACAGTTATGGTTGCACATTCAGGTACTTCTTTTGAAAGTCCTAAACAAGGTATAGCCAGCAGCAAGTTGTAGATGTTATAGGCCTAAATATAAGAAAACGTTTAGGGTTAAGATCAGGTGAACAATACATCGAATGAGCACGAAACTTCACATTTATGTTCAGAAAGGTGTCTTCTTAACATGATTTGAAAGGAATATAAAAATTCTAAACGGAAGCTGGTGATTTAATTTGTAACTCGAGATCTACTTGTTCAATTTTTTAACCTTTTTACAGAGGGTATGATAGAGGTATTACTGGCAACTCTGCCAAATTACAGCTCAGTAGGCCACGTTTTTCACCTGATCTTACTGATTTGAATATTTTGTGCCATTCTTGAGCAGTGCTAAACTCAGCCACTGGCAATTAAGCGCACTGTGGCGATGGACCAATTTTGACTCGCACTTACAGAAAAACAAAATAAGTTATGTTGCTGTAATTTGCAAGATAGTTACAAAATATAATTGGCAGTAACTTCCCCAAATTTTACAGAAAAATATTGAAAAATAAAAGAATGAGATCAATTTAGAAATGTATGTGCAAGCAGTGCACAGTTGAGCTCCCTGCATGTCTATGGGAGTGTTCTAATCAAGTTGATGGTTCATTGGTCATCCCTAATTATAGGATAATAGCTAGCTCTAAACTTATACGCCACTATGTGAAACGGAAAATGTGGAAAATCACTCTACGCCACTATGTGTTGCGACCGACGATTAAATATACAAACATAATCATGCTGGCCTATACACCTATCCGACTTCGCCATTACTGCGGTGTCCCCGATGTAAAACTGCGGTGTCCCGAGGTCGGGGGTTCCATCCATTATTTATTGTGTGCTATACAGAATTGTACCCGGGAATTGTACACAACAGTGATATTCAATACACAATCATGAGTATTGAATTACGAATTAAATCTCCCGCTCTGGTACATCTGTGTTGCCGTCAATAGAGGGCCAAATACAGTAAACGCTTCTCGGATTGGTGTATACAAACATAATTTATTTTGTTGTTTCTTGACGTGATTTACGGTTGTACGTAATTACCTCTGATAACACGGTTTTGATTTGAGGTACACGAAACCTTACGGATTCCATGCCAAACAAGAAGAGATGAAATGAGCCACCGGTTTACCAAGAAGAAGGTGACGTCTACCGCACTAAGCTTAACCTGTCAGTTCCATTTACTAAACAAAAGATCTAACCCCAGCTATTTTTTTTTTTTTTCCCGGTACCTCTTTAAAACGCTGATGATCCCTAACCCATAATGTCATTATCACAAAATTAATGGTGGAGGTTCCGAGTATAATGATCCCGAAGTATCAAAGAAAATAATTAAATTTCCTGATTTGAATAATATATCGATAAATGAAATACATTCATCGCCAGTAGATTGTAAACAAGTTGATAATGATCCAAAACTGTTGGATCAAGATATTAATCCGGAATCAACTAGCCCTTGGAGTTTCCCTGTATGTATGATACCGAAGGTATTTACCGTTTTACTTTCGCTTTTAAGAAATCACATGGTTTATGTGCCAGTGACAATTTGTTTGCCTGATATTATTAATACACCACGATTTTTCGATGGCATGTAAAACTGTAGTCATTTTTAAGTAACGGTGAACACTGATGGCGCTATTTATTGTGTTGACATCTTTGTATAATGGAATTAGAACGTCAGAAAAGACTAACCAATGCCAAGGAGTTTTTCAAAAAACATTTCATTATGAAATGTAAGGAATAACTCATATTATTTGACTAATTTAAATTTAAAATAAATGTAAATAGCGCCCTCAATTTGCACACAAATACACAGTTTATAGAATTAAAATTACCACAAAAAAAGCAGAAAAAAATTATAAACTTATATAGAAACGAAATTCTATGTTAAAAATAGCTAAATATATGTATATTAGGGTGATACGAGCTGTTGGTATTGCTCAGGTCTAGAATTGAACATTGTATGTTTTGTTACACAATATAATAAATCGAGGGTTGAAAGCCAGAAAGACTTAATACAAGGAATGCCTATTCAATATAACAAATGTCAATTATGATTAAGAATAATGGAATTTAATATTATTAAACCTTGAACTGAAGGCCTATAGATAATAACATCACTGCTATTCTCCATCTGACTTATTAGCTCAGTTGGTAGAGCATCGGTCCGGTGATCCGAAGGTCCCAGGTTCAAATCCTGGATAGTCAGTGAATTTTTTCACTGGCTGTCATTTATGTATGTGTTGACTTGTGTTAAAAACCTTTCTCATATTTAATTTACCACATAGATTAAACTTTATTTCTCCGTCTCAAATATGATTTCGGAATGATTTCCAAACCTCTTTCTTAAAGCTTCTTGGATGAGAAGATGATAGAGGGCGGGTATTGAACTGAAGGCCTATAGATAATAACATCACTGCTCTTCTCCATCTGACTTATTAGCTCAGTTGGTAGAGCATCGGTCCGGTGATCCGAAGGTCCCAGGTTCAAATCCTGGATAGTCAGTGAATTTTTTCACTGGCTGTCATTTATGTATGTGTTGACTTGTGTTAAAACCTTTCTCATATATGTTATTATACTTTATTTATAATTACCAGACAAGCCCATGACCATTTAGTTGTCTATTATAGTTATGTATACTTCAATATCACAAATAATTCTTGGATTAATGTCAAGTGTCCAGTACTTCAGCATAATATTGTTAATATCAAGTACAATGAAGGTTGCTACATGTGTTGCTCTGAAACATTAATAGGCTCAAAATAGGACCAATTGTGTCTTTTATGGGGTAGAATGAGAGAGGTACTATAGACATTGTGCAGGCCAGAAAGACTTATCTCATTGTCTGAACTAAATTCAGTTGGGGCCAAAAAGCCTTAACTCAGAGTTGAAGCTTTCAGGCTAATATGCAATTTGCTCTATTGAGACGTGGCTAAGTAGAATTGTGTAATATCTGCAATACGAAGTTTTATTGAGTCAAATATTTGTGGCTTAATGTATCTGTGGGTGTTGGTGATTATTTTGGTACCAAAATCTCAAAATGGCCAAAAAGTGAGTTAAGGTTACACAAAGAGACGTATAAAAAACGTATAAAAGACGTATAAAGTTGTTCTCTAAAACAGAGTTTTCTCAGTAATCAAATATCGCAGCGAGTGAAATGTTGGTGCATTGGATGTAGCTTAACATTTTTGTGTGTGTTATATACAAATTATTAGAATAAATTTGAAAATCCTTCGTTTAAAGCATTTTTACCCACCATGTTCACAAGATAAAAAAAACACGTTCCATGAGGTTTTTTTCAAATGTGCGCTCCGTATAAATCCACACCGAGCGATTGTTTTCTTCTTTTTCGTATTGTATTAGAAATCGATCAAAGAAATAATGTTGCCATGGGGAAGAACTAAATACAGTACCGATTAAATTTTAAAAGCCCGTTTTGGGGGAAAATTTTGGAGAATTTGCTTGAGAAAAAGCTGGTTTGTGAAATTATCGATATCTTGATTACGAGACGTTAATTTAGACATCTGAATACCTACATTATTTCTCAACATTCTGCCAATTGCTATTCCATTTGATTTTCACTCCAAATTGAAGCTAGTTTTGCAAAAACGAGGTTTTCCTCCATCAGTTCGTTCAAAATTTCAGCGCCGACATGCGTGTTTATTCTAAGAGCCATAATGCGGACGCGATTGTAATCATATGTAATTGCATCCAAGTATAGTTATATCATCCGCTTTGAGAACAGTCAATTGCATAAGCTGATCTATGGCCGAGTGGATAGCGCGTTGGACTGGGAATCTAATATTCCTCTTTTCTTTCTCCTTTCTTTTTTCATTTCTTTTTTTTTTTCTTTTCTTTCTTTCTTTCTTTTTCGTTCATTTTCTTTCTCTCTCTTTCTTTCTCTTTTTTTTTTTTTTTTTATTCTTTCTTGCTCCTTTCTTTTTTTTTTTATTTGATTGATTCGCTGAGTGCAGTGAATCGTGATTGATTGTTTTTCACTTTATATAATTCAGAAATTTGTCTGTTGATTTTCATCCCAAATTCGATTTACAAATAATTGCTTTTTGATATTGTTGTTGTTGCCTACCCTTACATTGTAATCAGGGGAATAGCAGCATTGATTTCACCAAAGATATCAAGGCTATTAGTAGGGCCTATAAATTCAAAATCAACACATTTTCCAGGGCGTAGCTTGACGAAGTGCCCCCAATCAATTTAAGAATTTATCAAATCCTTGTGAAAATTGCCGAACCGGCTTGTGCCCCCCCCCCCCCCCCCCGGCATCCGAGCTCCGGGCACGAGCTAAGCCAAGTTTCATAGCCTTTTCATGTCTTGACCGTGGATCGATATTCTATTGTAAGTAGGCCTACGTCCCGGTACGCTTGTTCATTTTCTGCATGGCTGTTTCTGTTATGAACTTACGCCCTCTGAAATCAAGCGCATGAAAAACTCTCGGCTAACCTTAAGGCTTTCAAACACCTACGCACTGGATAGTTTTGGAGCTCACAAACCTGTATTTCTCAACTCTGGACCTTGCCTCTAGCTCTGGATATTGGTAAATGTGCTTAAAAGAAAGCTCAGCCACACACAGCGTTTGTAAAGCACGGTGGTCTCAAATAATGCCACTTAGATTACATCACGCACCAGTACCATTTCAAAGGGCTATGATTGTTTTATGCTATTTAGATGACGTCGTCATTTTCAGTACGTCCTTTTCCGAGAACTAAAAGTCATCATAGGCAAGTTTTGGATCGATGGCGTCAAGTTCACTTAAAGTTACAGCCAAAGGTATTTACAATTGAATATATGAATACAAAACCCACCCAAGTCCATACGTTGGCTAAATTGAGTTACGCATGGGAAATTGCTGCTATACATAGGCCTGTCATATGTATGAAAGAACAACTCAAATTCATCCTCTGTGTCTATTGAACATATGAAAATAGCATGTATGAAAGAACCACCCAATTCCATGATTTGAGTCTTGTAATACATTGATTGAAATCCAGTATGTATAAAAGTTCACTTGTAACACATTCATTGATAGAGGGTGACTTTTGAAAAAAAATGGGTTTAATAAAGGAAAGTGTATATATGGTTTAAATTACATGGCAGAATGCTTATCAACATTATACATACCTGTGTGCTTTATTTTGTATTATCTTACTAGTGGTAATCTCATTCTAACATTGTTGTCTTTGTATATGATTAAAAAAACCACCCAAGTCCAAAATTTAAAATGAACCCCACGAAGTCCCTGAAATGTTAATCGTCATACCTAATACAGGTTAATCCACTCATTTGCACGTAAAACTTACATATTGACCAGGTAAACCTAAGTGAAGGAATTAAAATGATACATAGGTTTTTCTCTCAAAATCACTTCCCATGGACTTGGGTGGGTTTTGTATTCATGTATTCAATTGGTTAAAGTGAAATACTTGGGTCATGTCACGGAATTGCGACAAAATACTGACAAACTGAAAATTGTAAAATCATATCCAGCTCCTGACAAAGTCTCTGAGGTTCGCTCGTCGTTGTGTTTTGTAGGATATTGTAGAGCATATATAAAAGACCCCTGTAAAATAACAGAACCTCTCAAATTTTGACAAAGACGTGCGATTTGGGATAGAGTATCAGCTGTCGAAACAAACGACATAAATAAAAGCTATTAGAAGCAATATTTGATGGCACAGAATTTATCTTGCAAACAGATGCAAGCCGCTCAGAACCAAGACGGCCTTGGTAGTCAGTGTACTTCGGTTATATTTATAAATGCTCTTTTATAAATACGCACGTGACTCATGGGCACGACATATCAAGACCAGCAAGCGTGACCAAATCCTCATGCATTGACCACTATACAGAAAAGCATAGGAACTCTGTAGATAAATATCATCAAATTTAAGTATTAATTGAATTGCAAAATTATTACACATTGTGATGTGCCCTGAGTAATTTAATTTAATTATTTAACTTTGTTTACAATCTGAAAGTATGTCATGAGATGGGAAACCCCCTTGTACGTGCAAGATAGTGATGTGGAAAGTCATTCTGGAATTCCCCCCCAAATTGTTGTAAACAAAGTCAGATCTATGTTTGGAACTTGGAAATCCCCAGTTCAGCAATATTGCACCATTGGGTTTTCTGGAGAGAGAGAAATGTGAGAGCTTGAATTTGGACTTTATTATGACAGAATGTCATGGGAGATGATAAACTCCACATGTGTGTGATGGTCTTCGTGCTTCAAAAAACAAGTGCATTTTAACCAGTTTATATAGCCAATAATTGAGCTATTTTAATACAGCAACGAAGGAGATAGCGAGCACACAAAAAGTGCTCTTCCTCATCAAAGGTTTAAAGTTCTTCTGTCGAATTGCTGGAGTTTGCTGGGTTTGTGAAGGCCACGCATCTGTCAAAAACAGCGGAGCTGTGTTAACGAAACCTGTTCCCTGGAAAAAGAGTGATTGGTGAAAGAAACACCATTATTGGAGAAAGCAGCACAAGAAGATATATTGTGGAGAAAGCAGCGCAAGAAGATAAGTAATAGGAGAAAGCAGCATCATTTTCGTGTGAGGATTTCATACGCAAGGATATTTATAAACGCAAGTGTACACTGGACTTCGCTGATTGTGGCAGGACAAGTGAATAAGGATATATTACATCAGTCGTACAGAACATTAACATTGCAAGAACTCTAAGATCACCAACAAGAAGACCGCTGGTTAAGTAATGATAGAATAAAACTGTGTGATTTTATTGTTTATGCAATTGTTGTTATATGTACCAATCATACTGTGTTTTCAATTAAAGACTTAGATTTTTTGTTAGCTTAAGCAAACAGTGTATTTGTGTTGTGCATTCGTGTGAGTTCGAGTAAAAGGTGATTTTGGCCTTGAGTTGGTACGACTCGTAACAACATGTTGCAATTCTGAATTTGTAATACGAGGGTCATTCAAAAAGTTCTACCTGTTGGGTTATAGCTTTTGTTTTGTTAAAGGTAGCTACTTGAAAATTTGCATACATATTGTTCGTAATGTCACCCACAGGTGATGAAAAAATCATGTCAAGACCATTTTCAGATTTTTGTTGGTGTCCCGAAAAACACAGTAAGATATGGTACACCGGAAACGGTGACGCATCTTTGGATATTGCACGTGAAAACATGTTTGCAGCCAATGTACGAACTTCCCTCTTTAAACAAAAAACTCATATTAGTAACAATATAAATTTTGAATGAATATACACCTTACAGTCCAAGACATCATCTGTGACTGAAAAAGTGCAATTTTGATGGACAGAAATTACCCAGAATTCCAATTTTAGAGGGATATCTTGTAACATCTCAGGTATTGATAATCAGCATAATGTACATCCCTACAGCGTGACTTTTCTAGCTGCGCTTTTAGATAAAATACAAAAGTTCAAGCTACTATAACACATTTATCAGTTAAAAAAGTAAATTTAATTCCCTTTGTGATCTATTGTGGTATTTTATTCCAAAGAAAGCGACATAATGCTACCATTTTACACCATGTATTATTAAAGTCAATATCTTCATAAACTGTGTTTGTGGTCATTTATACTAATTTTATTACACTGGCTATTTGTTCTATTAGTTTTGTGCATATTAATGTCCATCATTTTCAGTTTGTGTCAACCTTTTAACCAATACATATAATTTTATGATTATTCTTGTGTTTTATACAGTTTTGACTGTATAACATGACCAAATGGAAAAATTATGGGATCTTCAACACACTTTACTTGAGACACCTTTGTAAATATTGTACATATTTTGACCGTTTCCGGTGAACCATATCTTACTGTGGTTTTCAGGTCACCAACAAAAATCTGAAAATGGTCTTGACATGACCCTTTCACCACCTGTAGGTGACATTACGAACTATATGTATGCAAATTTTCAAGTAGCTACCCTTAACAAAACAAAAGCTATAACCCAACAGGTAGAACTTTTTGAATGACCTCGTATGTTATCAAAACAACATTTTGAAAGTATTTGACAACGAATAATCAACGACGGAAACGTTTACAATATAATCACAAAGTTGAACAAAATAGACAATTTTGCTGCACAATAGTTTCGTGTTGTTCCGCCTTTGCATTCAAATGTATAGGAAGACCACCCGCTATGTAGAAGGTCACTTCGAGACTTACTATCTACAAGCTGTCATGGCAGCACGGAGGTGGTCACGTGCGTATTTATAAAAGCGCATTTATAAATATAACCGAAGTACACTGGTAGTAGTTGAAGGAGTCAAGAAAATAATATACCCAATATTTACAACATGCTATAAAATTCACAGTAATAACTGCAAATCGTGCACTAAAATATTGTACTTACATTTCTACTGAAATATTATTGCAGACTATTTTTTGTAATATAGCAATCTGGGACAATGACGTGCTGTCAATTTGATCAAATTTATCAATCAATGGGTTTTTTTCCTTCTTTTTTATGAGTATTTGTGGTTTGAGTTCGTGTATAATCATGTTAAAATTATTCATTGTGCCCGATTTCTTGCGTAGGTGAAGTGGGTTAGTGTAATTAAAGTTCAACACCCTATCACCCATATATTTCTTTGGACCTTTGCATTATCTTGTAAGAGGTGATAGTATTTTTACTATGAAACAATCAGTATAAATCTAGTGTAGCATTACGTATGCAAGTATATCAACCATTTAGAATTCTAAACAAATCCATCCCTCTCTGTTCCATACACCCCCTCTCTAAAATGATATACATCATGTGATACAGTATCTGAATAAAGATAATTGTTTTCGTAATATGAAGAATTTAGTTCCTCTTGTTCCGGTTCTATGAAGAATATATGAACTGTAAATGATATCAGGTATGTAAACTATTCATTGGCAGTTGCTGTTCCGCAAACCATCACGAGATGCTTTTCATGTTTTTATATCATAAGTCGATCGTTTACGAATAGTTATATAGAATATAAAAGTGATACGTAAGAACAAATTTTGTCACCTGGGATTAAAATATTACTTCATTACAAATGGCGAATAACACTACAATGGAAACAGTGCCGTCTTACGCTGGTTTTACTGAACGCGTAATTCTCGCATGTTTATTTTTTGCCATATTTCTCATCGGCGCAATTGGTAACTTAATGGTGATCATCGCTGTTGCTCTTTCCAAAACTTTACGTACAAGAACAAATGTGTTCGTTGTCAACTTAAGCTTTGCTGATTTTGTGGCTTGTTTGGCTATGCCTTGGTGGGGTGTAGCCGCTTTAAGTGGCGACGAATGGTTGATACCTGGAACCGAATGGATCTGCACAACTGCTGGGTTGGTGATTTTTATGAGCATCGGTATCAGTGTTTGGTCCCTCGTTTATATCGCCGTGAACAGACTAATTCTTATAACCCGTTCTTTTGCGACATACCAGAAAGTCTACACGACTCGAAACATAACAATTATGTTAGCTTGCTGTCTGTTACATAATAGCTATCACGTTGGTGGGTATGCCAACATTTGTTGGCTTCGGAAATGTGGGGTTTGTTATAGAGAGTCACACCTGTTCTGACGTCATAAGTAACCCCACGGCAGCAATTTACGATCTTTATCAAGGAATCTCAACAACGCTATTACTCACAGTCATATTTGTCTGTTATATCGCAATTTACGTTCACGTAAAGCGTCATTTTGGACAAAGAAAGCGCTCTTCTGTGCCAGCAGCAAGTGTTGAATTGTCCATGGCTTCTACCACCACTGACGCTGAAGCTTCCACGACTATAGCCCCTGCGATAGGAAGTCACAATAAGAAGATCAATCGAGATATGATAGAAATTACCAAGAATCTGTTCGTGTGTGTTTGTATTTTGATGGTGTCCCTTATACCAATCAGTGTTGTTAATATCATAAGCATTCCACCACAAATACACGTCTACGCATGGATTATAGCTTTCGCCAATTCCGCCGTCAATCCGTTGATCTACGCCTGGCGTCATCCGCACTTTAAAGTAGTTCTCCGTCTGATGATTCGATGTCGCCTTGCTGATATTCCTCAGCCATCAAGCTTTTTGCAGAAGTATCTGTCGACAGATACGTACATGTAGTGATTTCAAACAATAATAGAGCTGAAAAATCTTACAAAATCCATTTGGGAATCTTTCAATAATTGCGACTGATAATAATTATTCTGGGGTAGAATATGAAATGTGTGTGTTAATAATTATGATTATTCAGACTATATATAACCGCTATATAAAACTGTTCTACTACTGTCTAACTTATCAGCTTTCGGAACATTGTTAAATTAAAAAAATTGCGGTGATTTAGGCACCAACGCAGGCACCAACTGGGAGACAAACGGATTAAAAGCATGCACAAGCTATTTTTTGCAATTCGCCATATCTCTTAACAGTGTCGTTACATTGACCGAAATACTGAGTTTTGAAAACCGACCATCCGTCGTTACAAGCTTCGTTTCATACGTCACAGAATTGACTTCCAAATTCTTGCTGCTCACCTGGAAAGATTTGAATGACACCGCACCTACCTTCGTATCTAAACAAATCTCCACACACCTCATTTGCCGAATCGACACGACACATCAATAAAATATTCCAATACCAAAATCTAAGGGACCGTTCACAAAATCTAAGGGACCGTTCAGCCCCCCTCCTAAGGGGGGCTGAAAAAAATGACCACAAATTTTCCTGGGAAAATTGAGTTTATATGCTTTTCTATGGGGTTGACCCATAATTTTCATGTCAAAAAGGGGTGGCCGTGAAATGTTTGAGGTCTGTCAAGGGGGCCCCAAAATTTTTTCGCGATTATTTTTTTTTTGGCATCAGCCCCCCCCCCCTTACAAGTGTTTATGAACAGTCCCTAACGTACGCTTCTAAATTGGGCTATTCCAGAAAATAGATGCACACCCCTATAGAGGAGTTCGGATATCCGGACTTTTGTCCAGTCGTGACTGTTGAAAATCCAGACTTTTAAAGTGCCCAAAGGCAAACAAATCCGGCAGAAAAATAGTTTAAAATCAGAAATCCTCAATATGAGAGCTCATTTTCAACATTTCCGTGATTTTTCCTTCATTTAATTGGATTTCCAAGCTTTTTCCAGTAATATTGGCAACTGGAAATCCAGTCGTTTTCAGAAAGCAAACTTGGAAATGCGGACATTTTTTGATTGAAAATTTACTCCTCTATAGGGGGTGTGAACCTATTTTCTGGAATAGCCCAATGGGGATCGCGCTTCTTCTGTTTCTGTACCTTCAACTTCGGAATTCTCATGAATATTCGCGGGACTCATTAACTTTTGAGCTCCACGAACAAATGAATGTTCGTGGAGCTCGTTAACTTTGGAACGCTAATACTTATGTTAAAGTTTGTAACATCTTATTTTACATGTATGTATATTTGTATATATTCGAATATTTTCAAGGTTACTTAAACCTTTTTGTCTATGTTAAAGGGGCATTGGAACTTTCTATCGAGTGTTTTTTTTACTCTCTTTATCAAAATCATCAAGCGGATATTATAGTTTTCTGCTTGTAAGTGGAGGTAACTACACAGGAGGATAAAAGAGTCGAGCAAAGATTTTTTTGGCAGGCCGGGGGAAGCAATTTGGGCACATATTCATTTTCTACCCTTTGCGACTAAGTTGTGAAAGTTTGGGATGGATTTTCTTAAAGTATAAAGTCTGATATTTAATAGCAATTGGATTTTTGTGACTAATTCAGTCGAACTTTTGAGTTACAAGCACCTGAACAGCGCCCTCACGAATTTTAGTCGACTATCTCGCCTTCTTACCGTCCCGGCCTTGGTATTATTCCGACAGCCTGTCATGAATTAACAATCGATTCGTAACATGTTTTGAACAGATGTTTAATGTTGAGGTCCTACTTTATTGTTTTCACTATAATTCGCTACCAGTGAGAGGCTGATATATTTCGCTCAGGCGTCAGGCTCTATTTTTAAGCAGGACTAATCCGGACTATACTATTACACCAAATGCGGAAGCATTTAGTGTTGTGCCCCCTTGATATAAAAACAAGACCTGTCTTTAGCACAAAAAAAAAATGATAAGTTGAGTGGAATTTTCACCCTACGTAACCTTAAGGGATCTAGAATGAGCGTTTATGGCGTTTCGACAGTATTTTTTGTGGGACATGAAAGCACCTCAGACGTATCGAATTGCATTCTGAATACGAAGCATGTTTTGGGATTGAGCACTTTATTCAAAAAACTGCGCATGATGGTCTGTTGTCATTGATAGATATTGACTCTGTGGAGGGAGTTTCGTAAAATTCTTTTATTACAAACACGGAGCGGTCAATCGTTAAAATTTAAAAAGTATATGATAGCTGATATGTTCTTCAATATCATCAGTTATTTTGTTTAACGTTTGGTTTATGCATTAAAATACCTAAACAATCAGTTCCCGACGATACAGTTCTTTCAGGGACACCCTGTAGAAAAATCCCCATATATTCCCCAATTTCAACATATAGAAGATGTCAATAACCCATCATATAGTGCATTAAAATTTGGGACAGGTCCAACTTTATTTTATTCAGGGCAAGGTTATAATTATTATCATCATGATCGGAATGTTATTATTCTTATTTATTTGTTTGTTGTTTGCTTGTTTTGTTGGTTGGTTTGGGTGTTTTTTCTTTGTTTTTTTTCTTTAACTTCGATTTGCCGTACAAAGGGGAAATCCCGATATAGCCCCTACATACCACTTCAGTATTTAGGGAAGGTTCCATTTTATGCTTACGTGGGGGTAAATAGTTTACAAATAACAACTGTCTATGCGTGTAATGGTTGATATATAATTCAGCATCGAAGTGGTTACGTAATTCTCTTGGTTACCGGATCACGCTACTTTAGTATGCCTTCGAGTGCCATATACTTTATGTGGTGATCATTTCGATCGTGGTTCATTACTCTAGCGCGTGATCCCGTTGACATAGTAACATTACGTAACTTCGATACTGAATTACAAGGTGAAAAACGAATCGTTCCATTTCAATAGCCTGTCAAACAAGTGAACTGGAACAATCCACCTTTCATATTTTTAGATTTTCTTTAAAAGACAGTTAATATTAATCAGTCATACATTTTAACTTTTCAGGGCCCTATTTTATACTCATTCATGTCATTTGACAAAATATTAGAGAGATTATGATTTCCAAACGTAGGTATCGGACGTACGTTGATCTATTCAAAACCACTCTCCTGTATCGAAGCGAGGTCACGTATTTAGCCAGTTTTGAAGATTTTCCACGTGCGAAATAAACGTAGATACATCGTCGAAAATGCGCAAAATGTGTCCATTTCACAATAGGTTACAGACAGTCAATAAAAATGAACATACGAAGGAAAGTCTAATTACTATTATGATCCTTTTTGTTTGTAACAAATCATTATAATAAAGGTACAGCGATGTGTTGAAAATCAACAAAATTTATACACGATGTCCATACGCAGAGATTTGCTCATTGAAATTCGTGTAATACTTTGCGTACAAAAAAATGACATTGCGATTTCCCATTTTAGATTCCAACGTAGTATAAAACGCAGATGCTACGTTGAAATATGCTGATTTTACCTCATGTCGATGTTCATGCAACGCGCCCAATTTTCAGGACGAAAAAGTCTCATTTTGAAAGTAAAGTCATGTAGTGATCTTTAATCTACCAAAATATATGTTTTGGGACAACTATAATATTTGGGGAGCACATAAATACAATTAAGTTTAAGCAGCATGTTAAGTCAAAATTTTAGTCAAAATCAAAAGCGGACTGTTTGAATTAGGCAGAAACTCAGTAGCTTGCGCTTACTGTTAATTTTTCAGTCACTATGCCCCCTATCGACCTAGATTAGATTAGATCTTTATTCCAACCGACTTGTTCTCCTTCATGACGAGCACAATCCAGTTTGGAACCGAGACTAGCAATATTTAACACCGTACGTAAAAACGTACGGTCCACGTGCTGCGTTTGGAACATCGCAATCTCTCTAATACAACACGGCACAACATAACACAACACAAGTTTAACCCTTTATATAATTCAGTTCTAATATATTGCGCCAAAAAAGTATCCTTACACTTTCAAAATCCAAATTTCAAAACAGAACCATATTTGGGTTTTCTTTTTCAATAGATGCACTAATCCTGGACATTATGACACCGCATTGAATCCAATGTGACCTCAAGAAGTAGTTAGAAGCAATTGAATAGACGAAGTCCAGTTTTAAAAGTGACAAACTGGCCTATACAAGGCGCAAAAAAAAAAAAAAGGATTCCAACAAGCGCAATAAAGAGATAACACAGTTTCTTCTTTTATTTTATTTATTCGTTCTTTTGTTTCAGTTTCCGTATGTTCCTTTTGTTTTAAATTAAAGACACGCGTAAATTAGCTGTGTACCTCTCTCAAACCAGATGTCTAGTCCGTGGCTTTTTGTATAGGCCAGTTTGTCACTTTTAAAACTGGACCTTCGTCTAATCAAATGCTTGTAATTTGGCTTCTTGAAGTCACATTGGATTCAATGGGGTGTTGTAGTGTGCCGGATTAGATGCATCTTTTAAACAAATAAATTTACCACAATATGGTTTAGTGTTAAAAGAAGGAGTCTAAGGATAGTTGGTGAGACAAACAATATTTTTGCAAGCCAAAAGGAGGAACAAGCAATTTTATAATGACTGATCGAAATGCATGAAAGGTGATTTGTGCTTGTTTTGTATGTAGCTTTATTCTTCATTTTCTTATTTATTTGTTTGTTCTAGCTTATTTTTCTTCAACTTCCCTTTTCTGGTGGAGGGGAAATCCCTATTATTGTGACTTCCTATGACGGGGCCAGTGGCGAAAGACACTTCAATGTCAGTAGTTGGAATCAGACTAGTCAATTCAAGTAAACTAATTTTTTTCTTATTATTTATTATCTTTAAATTTGTGACTATTTTTGAATTTTTCTCAAAAATAATAACATACCGGTAACAAAAGTTATGTATATTATAGGGGTAAGGAATCCAGTTACTACGCTGATATTTCAGTGACTCAAGACAAGCGGTACGTTATTTATGATAAGAAAAGAGGTACCGCTAGAATGTACCTTAACATAATTACCGTAAAACCCCGTCTACAAGGATATACCTAAGAAACGCCCTCAATAAAATTGGTTGCTTGTTGTATTTGGAGTTTGAGCAAATATATACTGGCACTGGGTGGCTATGCATTCCATCTAAGTATGTTGTAACACCAATCAATTGTATTGACATAATAACGACTGTTTCGTATATCAGGATCGTATAGCTCAATTGATAGAGCGTCAGACTTTGGAACTGAAGACATGCTGAAGAGAGCATGGTCCGGGCACCGGTTCCGTTTTTTCATTCTCGTTTAATTTTAACTTAAATTTGACATGTTCTTTTTTATCTTTCTTCAAATCTACCTTTCTACTTTTAATTTTAGGTGTGTGTTTTTTGTTTTTTTTAGTTTTTTTTATAGTTTTTTTAGTAATTTTGTGGTTTTATAGAAACTAGTAAAAGCATTTATTCTAAATAATAGCGAAACCCACGGTTAGACAGATGTGTTGTAACTACTTGTCTGTCCTCGTCTTTGCAATAAAAACCTATGTTGCACCTTTCTCCCAACCCAATTAGTTAGGTAGGGTGCGTTTTTGGCTTAAGCACGATTTTGTTTCTACTTGAAATGAAATCAAAATAAATATTGTTCTGTTGCCACAATTGCAGTTTTTAAATAAAAAAAAATAGATGAGGAATAATAATTATTCCATATTTGAATCTATTGTCCCATCAAGAATAGAGTGTCTTCAAAAACTTCAATCAATTCATCTGACAAAGGAAACTATTCTGGTCATTCAATTTTGTTTCGCTTGCACCTGTTATATCACAGGCGTTGGTAGAGAAGGCACACTTCTCTTGTCTTCACCGAAGTAGTGATGTAAACACTAACATGATTAATTACCATAGCTAGCAATGGACATACACTATTTTTTGTTCCACTTGAACCCATACTATAGGCTATTCGCTGTCGATGTGACGTAATTAATCGGATTAACTACCATAGCAATTGATGAATACAATTTCGAATATATAGCCCTGCACTTCATCGTTCACGTGGCACCTATGCATTAAACCATTAAAGCATTGTCAAAGAAATGCTATTCACTCGCCATGTAAGATTAGTATTTATGAAAAGAGTGGTATTCAATCTATGTTTGGTGACATACGCGGGTGATTGATGGTAGTTATTGCGATTATTACGTCACTTCGACAGCGAATTGTAGTATAGACGAATCCAACAAGCCAAGTGATGGTCAGAATTTATTCGGCCATTATACGCTGGTGAAGTTGCGTAATTAATCGGATTAATTACCATAGCAATAAGTGAAAACAATTTTGAACATATCGCGCTGCGCTACAAGCAGGTTACACTCATCACCTGTACTGTGTACAGGCTGAGTCAAAAAGAAGTAAACTCATGTTTGAGGGGCTGCAACTCGAGATCTGCAAAGAATCTGCTAAAAATAAAAATACCACTGGAAAGAGCAAATTCTATATGTCTAAATGAAAAAAAGAATTGTTGAAATTGCTCACAGCAAACTAAAGTTATACTCATTTGAATACAACCACCCATTTTTGTAGCTGCACACGGCTGATTGATTTTCATCCATTTCAATCTCGAGGATTTATTGTTGAAAAGACAACTTTGCTTTTAATTAATATTCAAGAAAGTCCATTACGGTACTATAGTTTGTAGGGATACCAATTCAAGTCTTTACGAACGATCCAGCAGAAGCTTGATTGGGGAATGTTGGGTAAAGGATTGAGCTGATCTTTGGTCTTGCTGTAACGCATGTCTAACTCTAGCAATGGTCACTTGTGATCTAGCAGTTCGTGGTCTGCCTGAAGCTTCCGGCTGTCTGTTCCTTAGTGTCCCATGCACATTGAGCTTGTTCACATTTTTATAGACTGCTACCTTACATGAAACCCGGTTAGCTGTAGGAAATTGGAGACGAAAAAGACGCTGAACTTCAGTGGGACTCTTAGTTTCATGATACTTCGTCGACAGAAACGTGCGCTCCCGTGCGGTAAATTGTGGTGCCATGTTGTCATTTGGCCCGTTTTATTATAATGTAGTGCAATGAGGTAAAATTCATATTGAAAAGAGCCCTTTATTGATCGAAACCACACCTGCCACAGAACTTTATTTGCATTTGAATATCGTGCCTTACCAATCAATATAACAGGTATGCCCCTACTTGGGAAGTGAAACCGTGTGCAGCTACAAAAATGGGTGGTTGTATTCAAATGAGTATAACTCGAGTTTGCTCTCTGCAATTGCAAAAATTCTTTTTTTATTTCGACGTGTAGAATTTGCTCTTTCCAGTGGTATTTTCATTTTTAGCAGATTCCTTGCAGATCTTGAGTTACAGCCCCTCAAACATGAGTTTACTTCTTTTTGACTCAGCCTGTATGTCTGCAATCATAGATTGAATACAATACTGGTCTTTTCAAAGATCTTACAGGTGCAGCATGATATGGTTCAATGAAGAGGTACCGCCTGAACGTATCAGTGTATAACGCGGTATATTCAAAAATTGTTTTCACCTATTGCTATGGTAGTTAATCCGATTATTACGTAACTTCGCCAGCGTATTGGAATAAAACAGGAGGATGTGAGTTCATAAGGGCAATGTCGGGGATTATAGGTCCCAATCGATGTGGAGAGATAAGAGGTCCGGCCAACAGCCATAGCGAATGGTTCATGTTCAACTAATTCCAGCGGACGGTCTGTGGCTAGTAAGGAATCGTCTTTGACCACATGCGCAGATCTGTCTCGTCAGGAAGATATTTAATATCCCGAATTTATAAGCCTATGCCTACCAGTTCCATCGTATAACCGATCTGCTAGAGAATATTTGTCACCATGTTTAATAAATTCGTATTTATCGTATAATAAAATGTAGCCAAATGTATATTATGTGTCACACGGTTTTCTGCTGAACCACTAGCAGGCTATGTTACCACATCTATGACAATGACAAAGGTGAATTTTGATGATTTTTACGATCGTCCGGATGAGCAAATCACTGAATGGGTCTTTAGTTCTCTCCTCTCCTTATCCTGCCAATATTATATGAATCAAAGAAAAATAAAGAAAAAATAAAATTAAACAAGAAAAAAAGACAAAGAAAAGAAACAATAAAAGAAAAACAATAGAATAAATTAAACTAAATATGAAAAAAAAAAATGATCACGAAAGGAGTCTTTAGAAAATGCAAGAAAATATAAATGAAAAGTTTGAACAATATTTTGTTTATAAATGTTTGTGTGACCGTGATGAGGCTCGAACTCACCATCTTCCGATCTAAAGAACCAAAGTCTTATGCCTTGCCAAGTGAGCTATGCTCGTGAGATGCGAAATAAAGATAAAATAATACATTGTATACCTGCTTGTGTCCGTAAATGATTTGCTCAAATTCCATAATGATATAATATTGTGGAGGGCGCTAGCGTGAAATATGCTATCATCACAGTCGCTTCTATTCCTTATAGACGGGTTTCTACGGTATATAAAGAACCATTTGTCTTGAATCACTGAAAATTTAAGTGAAGTAATTGGATTTCATTGAAACCCCTCTCACTCGGCTATTTCAAAAAGGTAACCATGCTTCCCTAGAATGTGCAATGAATTAGCATTAAAATTTTTCTTATTTTAACAGCATTCTCTTGGCGTTGGCGAAAAGAGGAGTGTTTTTTTAGTCCATGCATCAGCGGCCATATCCAGATTTGTAATATATGCAAATTATCATTTCCCCTGTGTCCTTTTTGAATATGTTGTTCAAGGGGAGGTTTAGACTCACTAGCAAGCAACAACAACAACAAAAAATGGTGTGCCAATTTTGTCCATCTCAAACGTAAATTGACTCGTCTAACTTGTTGCAGACTGTTGCAGATCCAAAAGCGTATACTTCCCTGTCTAAACGCTTTACGTGCACTTAATTCCGATATATAGCAGACGAGAAATACATACTGCAGTTACTGTCCGTTTTCCTATACACAATACACAGAGCTCTCACAATTGACGCGTGACCTCTACAAGTAGTGTATGTTAGAAGTATAGGCAATTGCCTAGTTAACGTCACTGTGTGAAAAATAACCGGCCAATATTTAAAGTATTCTCTTAAATTCTAGAAAATATAGTTTTGTAACATGTCCTAAATTGTTTAGCTAATTTAGGTGTTTGGAAATATTCGCACTTTGGTGTTTTAGTGTATGTTATAGGTAATAGGACATTGCCTAGTTAACGTCACTGTGTGAAAAATAACCGGCCAATATTTAAAATATTCTCTGAAATTCTAAAATATAGTTTTGTAACATGTCCTAAATTTTAGCTAATTTAGGTGTTTGGAAATATTCGCACTTTTGTGTTTTAGGAAGGATATGTAAACGACAGATAACACTAAAAAATATGAAGAAATTATTTCCAAACCGTGTTAAGGTAATACACTATTTTAAAGTGTTGCGATTTGGTAGTTCACAACATCTTGCGAATGGTAATGAGCTTTGGCAAAATTACATTGCTCATTTCCTTGCGAGCGTGTAGAAGAATTCAAATATCACATAAATAATTTTGTAGGTCCTGTGGTTCTTGAGTTATGTTGTAAAGAGGGCTGAAACAACAACACTTTTGTAAAATGTACATAACTCATTAACAACAATAAATTAAGCACGTTTTCAAATTATATAGTTTGTAGAATGAACTTTTGCAAAACATCAATGTGTTATTTGCCAATAATTTATTGATCTAGAGACTGAAAATCGATTTTTATGGTTGCTTCGACCAACAACACCTCGTCTACCCTTAAGTCTGCAAACCATTATGCTTCTCATTTTCAAGAACGCTGGTTAACAATAAGCAGGCTATTGTATCATTTCGTAAACAAAAGCCCACACATTATTGTTACCTTGCGTTCGCTTTATAATCGTTCACCCAACTGAAACTATAATACCAGCTCATTGCTCATTGCACAGGTAAAACAGAAACATGTGTAGTGTGGATTTAACCAGAGAAGATCTGATTTAATCAGTTGAGCTGTTTTCAATGGGTGTTATCTTGGTTTACTTTAATAGCTTTTAATGGGGTTTAAGTCCTGCAAATGTCGTGGTGAATTCTACTGTAGACATGACTGCATCATGAGTCGTATTGTCACTTGTGATTGTTTGCAAAACAAAACATTGAAAGCCAATGAATAGACTATTCATGATACAATGACATTGCACTTCTGCTTCACTATGAACCGAACTAGATTCTCAATACGGTACTGCGTTTACCAGGGTATATCCTACGAAGTGCAAAAGCACATTATATCTAATATAAAAACAATTTGTTTACGATTATCAAAATAATGGCAACTGTGATAATGAAAACCAATTCCCGCAGAACTTGCACAAGTACAAATGACAATGAGACAAAAAATTAGGGTGATTACGTAACTGATGCATGCTTGAACCATCTTTTGTACTTTGTTTTCAAAATTACAAACAATTACTTAGGAAATTATCGTAGTATGCTGATGATATGTTGTTCTTAGCATATGCTACGGGAATAACAACCATCCACTTCCTTCGCTACTTTAGGGGTGATGGTCCACGCTTCACATCCATAAATTAAAGCAGTACCAAATCCACTGTTGCAAAGATTCGAAAGTTGAAACAATACAACCTTATACAACCTTCCCTTAAACATGAGCTAATATATTACAAAAGGTCCATTTGTTCTTCAATGCCTTTGCGTAAAAAACTTACAATGATCGAAGTGCAATTTAATAATATCATATGAATATTTTGAAGTTCAAAGTAAGGTTAAAGTCTGCACTTTACCATTATCTTATATGTAAATAGCCCTACTGGGACCAATTCCTGCAGCATATCGTCAACTTATGCCAAAAGTCTTGAACTTGACATTGGTGTGATGAAAAGACAACCAAATGGTATTAACAACGTTGTCCAGTTGCCGGGCTAGCTCTGCTCATTCATATAGGCTTAGTTTCCGAAAGCTACATACCCGGTGCAACAAAGTCAGATGATTTCTATGTACGTACTTTGGACATTTGTAAATTCTCCGGGCTAATTCTACACTGACTCGAATTTTTGATAGCCTACATCTCAGTGTTTGTACAAAGCAACGCTAAATATTTATTTGGCCTACATACTGTACAAGTATTAGAAGATTTTGGATATAATCGATATCATGGAGTCGATTTCAACGACGATGATGGCAACGCTAAATAGTACCGATGACGGGCTACCACCTCCACCGTATGTCGAGGCGTTGAAACTGGCTAATAAAATCATTCAAAGTTCTATCCTAGCGTTTATAATGGTGGCAATGGGGTCTGTGATAAGCATTAAAGATGTCAAAACTACGGTATGTACTTTTTACTTTTTGAGCATGAAATATAACTAATATCCATTGCTTTCTTCACGATATTGGTGTCATTTCTGTATACCTAGGAGGCTGTGCAATAAATTATTTGTGCACCCCCGGTAGGTGATTTCTCAAAATGGTCTGCCACATTTCGCTTGCCCCGACCCCTTTTTTTCACATGTGCTAAAAAATCCCCCCTCTTTCACGCATGACCGACTTTGGGTAACCCAAATTTAAAGCCTTAAAGGGGTGGTGCAGTAATTATGTGCGCCCGGGGTGGTGAATTATAGGAGGCAAAGATTTTTTGACGGACCATTTTGAGAATTCGCCACGCCGGGGGTCACATAAAAATTGCACAGCCCCTAACGTTTTCCTTGATGACATTTCCCTGATGTTTTAGGCATTGGATCGTATCCGTGATCGAGAGAAATGAGATGTGATGCTTTCTTTTCTGTTATTGTAAGAGATGAACTTTTATTTTACTTCCGTTCATCTTCTGGCCTACATTTCCAGCTGAAGTCTCAACCCCGGGGTCTCAACTTCAGCAAAATCAAAGTCTGGTCCAACTCTCCTGCTTCGTCCCTTTTCCAGGTGGAATCTCAGCGCCTCTTCGCGCGATCGCATCAATTGATATTCATTATCAGGCCAAAGTCGAAGATAATCACATGGGACAAGGGAGATTTACTGAAGTACCCCTGGTAAGATTTCCATTAATTCTGTCTCGCCATCTGTGATAACACTATGGCTTTGGTGTTTTGATACATTTTACTAATAACTTCAATGAAGAATCTTCAGCATCTTGCCCCTATGTGTCAAAGGCTTTCTTGAGGTCGATGAATGTTATTATCGCGGGCAGTTTGTGTGCCTATAACCTCAATCTACGTAGCGCAAGAACGTACCCGACAGTTTTCAGGTCTTTGTGTTCACCCGGTCTAATTCTAAAGAATCATGCTGTTATGTTGTCTACGATGGAACTGATCCCGCGATAATTGCTTCCTAAACTAAGATCTCCCGTTTTGGAAATAGGAACAGTAGTTAAGTATGAATCATTGATAGGTTTCTTCCCTTTGACAAGTTTGTCGTTGGAAAACACTAACACAGTGTCATCTTGCTCGCATCACATCAGCACTTCATCAAGAGATAACTGTCCTCTCCACAGATCTTTCACTCAGTACCAAAGAGGCTTTAGCTTCTTCGTATTCTTCCCTGTCAAATGATATCACTTTAATATCAAGCTCATCTATGACTGGCCTATCTATATATGTCCCAAAGCTTGAGGCGACATACTGATGGCTCTTGAAACAAAAATCATCAGTTCCCGTATCTGCTTGTTTGAAGTGTGAGAAGTGTAATGCACCTGGAGTATACGCATGCAGTTCATCTCAAACGCGTTGATTCGTTTTTTCATTTCTGCATTCAGCTTCCAGGTTTCGCACCCATAAAGGAAAATTGATGTGATCAATGCACGAAGTAACCCCATCCTGAATTTCATGGAAAGGTTCTTCATGGAAATGAAAATGTTCTTCATAGAAATAAATACCAGGAGGACTTCCAAGAAGGCCCTTGAACGTGTTTCCCTTCAACTGACCTGTAGTACAGGTACTGAGTGCCTTTATACCTGTGAACCTATCGCAGTTGATTTGGGATTTGATGCCCTTTCTGATTAAATAGGAAGGGCAACAATTCTCGTAAAGGACTCAAATCCATTCACCAGAAAAATAAGGGATGTTATCCAAATTCGGAAGGGGCCACAGCAATATCAACAAGAAGTTTTGCAGGAAAAACAGTGGACCAAATCACTTGTGATCAAGCAGTCAGCACAGACGACGGAATCTAAAGTCCTGAGTATATACTTTCATTCAAGCAAAAATGTTTGAATTTTGTATTCGACCAATCATGATGGTAGTTGTCAATGAAAACTGCAATCTTCTGGAATGATTTGCTGAAAATATGTCATTCGTAGATGCGACGGGCATATGGTATGGTCCCAATTATACGTGTTTGTACATAAATTATAACCAAGTACAGTAAAATAACAGTAAACATGGTAAATTGGAACTGTTTGAAAATGTTCCCGGATTCTTCTTTCTTTCTTCACCAGTGCCGTCGTCCAGTTGGAGTTATCGTCGGTTTCATATCACAGTTTCTTGTGATGCCCTTACTTACATTTAGTTTGGCTCATGCGTTACAAATCAAAGCCGAGTTTGCGATCGGAATGTTGGTTATTGGGTGCTCACCAGGAGGGACAGTCTCCAACTTATTCACCTACTGGACCGATGGAGACGTATGCCTTAGGTAAAATATTTGGATACTTTTCGAGCAAATTAAATATTTAAGAACGATGAAGTATTGAAATGGTTATAATTATGACGCATTTAACTTGTTGCCAGTGTTACAGTACCAGTACATTGCGACGGTGGTCGTTTGGTTATGATCCTACACTCCAAATTTCAAGGATTTAAAATAAATCCTAAAGGATTGTGATTAGGGACCAATCAAGTATTAGATTTAAAATTAAATCTTACAGATTTAAAATTAAATCCTGCAGATTTAAAATTAAATCCTGCAGATTTAAAATTAAATCCTGCAGATTTAGAATTAAATCTTTAACATTTAAAATTCAAATCTAGGCTCTAGGCTATAAAATTAATTTTAGATCTAAAATTGATTGGTCCCTAATTTAAATCCTTGTAATTTAGAGTGTATGGATAGAGTGAAGCTGCGAAGGTACTATTGTTGACATCCTGTACCGAATTATCTTTGAATTAAGTGTCATTTTCGGATTTGTAGTCCATTCGTATTAATTATATACCATGTTTCGTTCATTTCCAGCGTCGTAATGACAACAGCATCAGTGATCTGCGCCTTTGGAATGATGCCTTTAAATCTCTTCATCTACAGTCGATCGTGGACCGATGAAGACTCTGTGATCCCATATACTCAAATCGTCATTACTTTGCTCAGTATTCTTGTACCAGTGATATTTGGAATGATTATACGCTATAAACTCAAGAAATTGGCTCCTTACATTGTGAAGGTAAATATGACCATTTTGTAAATCCCCTGAGGTGAATACTTTTCGACAATATTCTTTCTTTAAATCGCTATTGCTTCCAAGATGGAAAGCATTGCTCAAAATCACTGCATAAGACTGAGGGCTCTTGCTCACACTGGCTTGCTCACACTGATCCTCTATTTTCCTCCCTTCAAACTCTAAAACTCTATGATATCTATAAGCTTCAACTTGGTTCTTTTATGTTTCAGTTTTATAATGGTCTACTCCCTCCTGATCTTCTTCATGACAATTTTTTCAACATTGATGTATTTGCTCACCCCTATAACACCAGACATGCTAATGAGCCATTCATCATTCCTACTAAATCTGTTCTTGCTGGTAACACCTCTAAAACCAGAGGACCACTTCTCTGGAACTCTCTCCTCTTAACATCAAACACTCTGTATCACATGTTGCCTTTAAAAGCAGGCTGAAAAATGTTTCATCGGTGAATATGATTTGGCATAGACACTACATGTTTACCCTCGAAGCTTTACGGTAGTTGTGCTTGATTTTCTAATTCTACTTAGCTGCTATCCAATCTTTGTATTGTGTTCCCCATGTGTTCCCTTTGTGTGCTTTAATTATCTTCTACTGCTTGCATTCCTACAATAGTAGCCACCGAACTTCACATTAATACTGCATCATCAGAATCATCATCAGAAACCGTAGGCGTTTGTCTCCATTATGCTCTTGACGTAATTAGTACTGAGCTATGACCTTCACTATTCTTCTCTTTCACTTTTCTTTTTCTTCCCTTTCATATCCTCTTCTCTTCTTTTCTTTCTGTCGGATATGTGTATGTGTATGTTTGTGTGTCCATGAGGTCTCTGCACCTCACGCCCCGCGTTTAGCAGAGTCCTCGTCAATCATCTCTTTTCCCTCTCAATTTCCTTTGCTCAACAACCTAGTTTAGAATTGTATTACTATACTTTGTATTTATTGTATCAATGACCATTTAAAATGTATTCTGATAAGCATGCATTATTATGTTGTTGTATTTATTTATATAATACTGATATAATTGTTACTAATTGATTGTATCGATATATAATTATACCATTAATTCTTGACTCATATTTCGTATTAATTTTGACTATTCATTATATCAATGATCATTCATATATTTTGTATAATCTAATGCTTGCTTAATCTTGCTTAATAATTAATCATGCAGTACTATATTGTATTATCATTATTATTATTATTTGTGTTATTATTATTATTATCATTATTATTATTATTATTATTATCATTACTGTCATTTAAAATGTAGTCTGCTTAAGCATGCATTATTATATTACTGTATTGACTTACATTATATTGATTTAATCGTAAGCTTGATGATACTATTGATTCCTGATTGTATTTAATATTCTAGCTTTATATATTTTGTATTACTTTGTTGGCTTTTATGTATTACATGCATTTTGATGATTGATGAAAATAAAATATGAATGAATGAATGAAAACAATAACATTTTTCACGGCTGAGTACACGTAGTACATGTAGTGAGGTCTCAAAAAGAATTGGCCAAATTGACCATTATTCTGTGCAGCAAGCTGCAATCCCATAACTTCACAATCTGGGATCTAATGCAATCCTCCAAGATGACACCGCTCGCCCCACATAGCCACGGTAGTCAACGACTACCTACAGAATATGGGAGTAGAGTCAAAATGGCCTGCCATCAGGCCAGACCCGGCCAGACCTCAACCTGATTGAACACTTGTGGGACCAGCTTGATCGTGCTGTGCGTGCCAGAGAAGTCCATATGCAACCACATTGAATGACCTGCGACGAATCCTTGTTGAAGAATGGAATTCCATCCCACAGTAACGTGTAACCTGGTCGGTGAGCAGCATGAGAAGGTGCCCGACTATTGTGGCTGCCTGTGGTTTTTCCACCCGCTATTGAGGTTAGTGGCTAGCTTTGTTTGAGCACAGAATAATGGTCAATTTGGCAAATTCTGTTTGAGACCCTACTACATTCACAAGGCGTGTACTCAGCCGTGAAAAATGCTGTTGTTTCAAATGGGGTGTCATTGTAAAGGGGAGTATTGTAGCTATCAAGTGATATGCAACACGATATGAATATGTCACAAATAATTGGAGATACAGATGCTTGAAAAAACTTTCCAAACTTTTGTTGAGGAGTTTAGATACTAAAGGTTTGGAAGGGAGACAAATCACTCAGTTAGATTTCATTGTACAAGTCACGGGAGTATTTTCATGACATTTGTTTTGTTTCAGTAGATATCCACAAAAACAGCTTATTCCCAAATGCCAGTTGATTCCGATTTTGCGTTTGCGAGTTATGCATTTCGTTCTGGTGTACCAGAATGACTACAAAATGATGATATTTTTGCTGAAGGAATTCGTCTGCAAAAGTGGAATAAAAATCTCAACATTTTGTGTGAAAAAAAGTGGATCACGAAATGCCCATTTAAGCAAATAAGAATGATGATAAAACTAAGTTGTATATTTTGCTTGTTTTGTTTGTTCTTTTAGCTTGGCAGTGTGTTGGGAATCCTTGGCATATCAGTCGGTGTTATCCTCAACGGCTTCATCAATCCAAGAATGTTTACATCTGGTTGGAAAGTATGGTTTGCTGCCATCATGCTGCCCTATTTTGGATTTACTTTTGGCTATGTCCTGGCTCGTATTCTCAAACAATCGCATACGAAATGTCGCACCATCGCTTTCGAGACTGGTAGCCAGAATGTCGCCCTTTCCCTGACATTGATATTACTCTCTTTTTCTGACAGTCCACAGTTTGGAGATCTTATGACATTTCCTTCTTTATTTGGTATTTTTATATTTGTTGACGCTGTTATTATTGTGTTGTTGTATAGGATAGTCACGCATTTCAAAACTGAGCCTTCGTTTACAAAAATTACTGTTGAACAACATGAAAACGAACGATCAATTGAAGGAAGGGAATTAGAAACTGTTGACAATAATTGATCAATTTCTGACGTCATAGGGCACATAGAAGTTATCAGATATTGCATTACACAAGTCCTTCCTATAATTATTTGAATTCACTATTTCTCGTTCAAAGTGTTAATTATGAACTCAGTCAGGGCTGCTCAGTCAATGATATATATATATATATCTTTTGGAACCTAATCCGACGGCAAACATGTAAACAAGCCCAAATGAACTGGCATATACTGTAAGCAAAAGAAGAATTCAGATCCAGTGTGAATCGAGCCAGACTTTCTATAGATGTCCAGTCAAAAGATTAACTTGCAAATCATAATGATAAACGTATAGCGTTGATCATCACCAGTAGCAGCATCGACAAGAATTTTTTTCGGGGCATGGGGAACTGTGGGAAAGATCTCTGACTGGAGGCATTCCCCTCCCCCCTCCACCACTGGGTGTCACTGGTATTGAAAGATATAGCATGTAAATGATAAGAGTGTACTCATTTTATTCTGATTTTATTCTATTCTACAGGTATTTTCCTATTCATGTTTTACCCTTGTAATAATAAGCTTTTGAAACTCAAGGAATTGGGTATCACGTCAACAAATTAATAAGTATGTTTCCTTTGGCGCACCTGTCGTATTCTGGCGGCAGTTTACACTGTCCAAGAAATGTGTCCTGTTATGTTGGGAACACAAAAACACATTCCGCAGTAGACTTTTTGGTCCGATTTCTCGAAGCTTGGCTAGTGGTCATGCTTCCAGCTTCCTAAGCCAGCAGGCTAGCCCTACCAATGTGGATCCATATTGATTTATCTTTCTAGGTGATCTATGATGTGGAATTATAAGCACTGGTATATAGGACTACCTGGATAAGCTTGATGGCTTAGCGAGCATGACCACTAGCCATGCTTCGAGCTACTACAGGAAACATACTTGTTTCTTTGTTGGTTTCAGTACTGTGTCAAGTCCAAGCGTTAAGAAGCCTGATCTGTGGTGCCTCCTTGACTCCCGAGGGTCAGGAGGTTGTCCCTGACAGGGTCAAGATTCTCTTTGTCACGGTTCACGGAACCAAGAGGGCATCATAACATCGGATCGGAGGCATCCCAACAACACTAACAACTTATCTTCAGAGCAATGTCACCCGGTGACGATGCTGCTTGAGCTGGTGAAAGTGCTCTGGTGAGTGGTGAGTGTGAGTGTACTAAATTAAGAGTACCATACAAGTTTAATTTTGCTTCCTATTTACATTTACCACTACGTATAAATACGCATCATGGTATTATCCATATTTGTATAGTAAAATTCAAATCAACAATTAATTTGACTTTATTAATAAAACTTTATTATTCATAATAAATAAAAAGTAAATAAACAAGTATGTGAGTTATGAAATATATAACTCAATTTACTAGGAACAATGTTTTTTTCACTGTCTGACTGATATTATTTAATCTGCTACATGAACACATCTGACAAACACAATGAGCTTATGTGAGTGCTATAAACAAATACTATTAAGACATTCATGTGGTAAAGAATTGGCCGTTTCGGTACATTCCCACCCAAAAAATATCCTTTGCAAATGAAGAGTTCAAGTGAAAAAAATGTAATATACGCTATGCCTGCCGCGTATTATTTTATTAACATTATAATTGATACTAGCATTATTATATTTTTGGTGTATATTCTATTATGAAATTAAACTATCAAATTGGTGGGTTTTTTTTTTTCAAACCCAACATAAAGTCATATTCCGATATTAAGTCCCCCATTTATAGGCATAGAACTTGGGGTTTTTTTTTGGTTTTTTCGCTTTACTTCTTGTTTCAGCTTAAAGGGACAGAAACCTTTCCTGACAGTTATTACAAATATTGTATTTCAGCATTTTGAGTAAAGAATAAAATTAAGATTTGATGGAAATCGTATATTATGGCTTTATAAACAACATATTTAAAGTCCCATTCAGTGATCCCAAAAATTGTTAATAAAATGCTTAAAAGTGATGCTAATTCAACTTGTCATTTGGAATTTTTGAAATGAAAAAAATGCCAAAAAATGAAGAAAACGGCAGTATTGACGAAGTTGAAGCCCCATTCAAATGCATGTAGCTAATTTATATACTGTCAGAATACAAAGTACAGATTCTATAAATGCCTAATTTTGTCTTACATACACAGCTTTCTGCTGAACCACATCTATGACAATAACAAAGGTACCAAAATCTGAATTTTGATGATTTTTACGATCATTCGGATGAGCAAATCACTGGATGGGCCTTTAACCTATCCATTACAAGTGTATCTCACATTAAAGTTAAAATAACAATATTGACAAAACAGTTACACAAGACAGCTTTTGCATATTGTGCATCTGATCTCCTCAAATGCAAAACTACTTCATCAGCACCATTGTACATACTCAACATTCTTTTATCAAGCAGGCCATCTCGATCTTCTGGGCAAAAATCTACCAAAGTTGCCCATCTTTATGTTTCACTACATGGAGAGAATTGATCAAAAATTCAATTCCTTCCTGAGGTTCGTATCTGTCAATGAGTTGACCAGATCACAAGGATGTCATTATAGCCAGAGGCAGTATATAGCACAAATGGGTCGATGAGTTACATAAAAATGACCTTGTGTGGTATTTGGTTCCCAGAGAGTGAGTTTTGCCTGAGGCAATTTGTGGTTAAATCTTGATCTCTCACTACAAGAGTTATTACCATCGATTTGGTTGAAAATGGAGGTGAGACATAATCAAAAATCTCCAGATAACAAAATGTAATGCTTTGGCAAGTTTAACATGGCTACACTCTCAGAAATGCATAAAGAAAGTGCTTAACTTCTTAATTATTCACCCAAATTAAACTATACATTTTAGGAATGGAAAGTAGTTTAAGAAATCTAAATAAAAACACAGATTTGGTATAAAAAATACAGCATTTTTAACTAATGAATTTAGGGGAGAGTTTACAGCTCCCTAACATCAAATTTTACCTTGATTATGGGCCACCATTTGCAATTACATGTTCATTTGCAATTACATGTTGCATAGTCAAATCCTGGGGGTACTGAGCTGGGTCATATCCCGCATCGGGATCGCAACATAGCTATCTATCATAGGTCATTTGTGTATATCCTGTTAGTCTTGTGTAGTGGCCCTGGGACAGGAGGCCATTGCGGGGAGACCTATCTACCCAGTTCTGGGCAAACTGTACCACATGGTACTGGGGCTTGTTTTGTGCCCTGGCCTGGAGCTGCTCATAGCACCAATTGTCCCAGTGAACTCTTTTTGATAGGTCAGCTAGAAGACTTTACACTCCATCTCAAAAATGGCTAGGTAGCATATATACTAGTACCTATACTGGGCAGCAAAAATGATACACACTGGGAAATATCTCATCTTTTCCCCCAGCCCCAATGCCCTCTGACAACTGCCCCCTGATACCCCACTGTTGTGCTAGAAATGGACTGTATCATTTTTCACCCTGATGTGGCAGTGCGTATTACATTGGGCGCAGCGCGCCTAGCGTTTGCTCAAAGTACTGGCGTACAAAGCACATGCTTAAAGGTGCTGCATAGTGTGATGTACCCTGAGTAATTTAATTTGATAATTTAACTTTGTTTAACATTTAAAGCTATTTCATGAAAAATGGGACCCCCTCTCAATTATAAATCATACAAGAGTCTGTGTGTTATGACATTTGAAGAGCTTATTTCCAAACTGTGTTAAGTCCACAAATCCATGTTTCTGATTTACCTGTGCAATATCGCAATGGGGGGTATTATAATTTCAGTTGGATGCACCATTACAAAGCAAACTGTGGATGGATGCACAGTACCAATACTGTGTGAGGCTTTGTTTCCCAAAAGAGAACAATAGTCTGCATATTGTTATGCAGCATTGTTATGGTAAATAATGGCTTGTTGATGGTACAACTCATTGTTGCTAATGTCAAACTTGTCAAAGTAATTGTGGTTGTATCACACAAGTAAAAGAGACACATGTGGTTGTGGACTTTTTGGCACGGTTTGGAAATAAGCTCTTCAGTTTTAGGCAAAATAATCATTGGTTGCAATAAAAATTTTACTATAATTTATTTCATATTGATTTGGATCAGGCCCTCTCAACTGGTGGCCCCACTGGTGGCATACACGTCACATGTGGCACTTGGAGTAAGTCAAAGTGGTGCACAAAGTGGCACGCGCTAATTTTAATAATTTTTTTCACATACATCTTGAACAAAAAAGGGGTGAAAATACCAAATATGGGCCTTAAAAAAACCCCAGATTTCAAATAAGAGTCATCCATTCAGGTAACCCCATCTGAAATTTACACTCCTTGTGTGGACGGTCATGTCTTCCATAGGTGTATGGATTTCAAATGGAATAGCCCATTTTGTCCACATAATCCGCTTTGTTTTCCACACATTTCCACTGGCTTACCATGGTCTACTCCCTATTCTAGAAAAATACAGCACTAAAAATATTATGCTGTTTTGCTAAATGAAACATAGCTAAATCCTAATCCTTTACTAAGTTCTAACTGGAAAAAAAAGGCAATTTTAATAATTTGGCCAATTTTTGGAAATAAGGGTGAAAAACATGAGTCTTCAGGTGTTTTTTTTTCGTATGCTGTAACAAGCATTTTAATTTTTGAAAAATGCACTTTCTATTATCTTTTATAACCAATTATTAAAATAACATATTAAATTCATGAGCAACTCATACCCTTTTAGTTACTACATATTTTGAATGCTTAGACTTGCACAAGTCTTTGCATTTTGTGGCTGAAATTGTAAGAAATCATGCAAAATTGCATGTTTTGGGCCCATTTCCCCTAAAATTACAAAACTCCTCACATGTGACTTTTATTGTCAGGTAGAACTAAGTTATGGATTAGGTTTTAGCTATGTTTCATTTGGCAAAACAGGATAATATTTTTTAATTCAAAAAATTAGTACTGTATTTTTTTTTTAGAATAGGGAGTACAACCAGCACTTACTCATTGTTTATATCAAGTGCTTACCTTATGATGTCTAGTAGTAATTAACCTTTTCCCAGACCTCTAAGATCATAATATGTTATTATTAAATTGGTGACGTTTTTTTATAAACTAACAGCAGTAAGTTTTTAATGGATGGCTAGTTTTACACCCTGAGCAACTGGGCACTGATAATACTGTCATAGTTTCTTACAAATTCATTCACTCAATGTCAGCACCTTCCTTGCACATGTCCTGTGGCCGTATCTTATACTCTCTGCAGTAATCCCAGCATGTGTTTTTCTATGACTTGTTGCACTGAAATAAAGAAGAATAATGGATACATTAAAGATGTGGAGGCAGCTTTCCACTTCATTACCCCTTGTGTTTGGTAGTGACACTGGTGCTTTTATTTGGTGGCAAGGCAAGCATCCTTATACCCGTGTGTATACTCTGCTGGATAAGCTTAGAGCTGCGATTTTAAATGTTAGCAGTATTTAAAAATATTTCAACCAGCAAAGTACTTCACTACTAAACTTGAGGTGAAACAAAGCATAGAAATGCAATGTCCATGCTATTATTGTTATCATTTAATATCTTTGTTCGAGTTTTATTTTGGTAAAAACTGCATTACGATTGGACTTATAATTCCACAAAATATGGTCATTTTGGTTCCTATTATCGCCTATATCTGCAAAAAACAGCATAATGATGATATTGATCCATCCACATTTAAGGAGAAAATTGTGTGGAATCAATGTGCCTTCTTACCTCCTTTATGTCCTAATGCCAGAGCAAGACTTAAAGCTGTATGTCCACCATCAGTTTCTATCGTCATATCAGCACCAGCTTGTAACAGTAGTTCACAACATTTGGGATGGTTATTATATACAGCATATAATAAGGGAGTACCACCATTCTGAAATAAGACAAACAATGAAAACAAATCTAAAATCTGTAATGGTATACAGTTTACCTGCACATTTTGAATTGGGACAAGGAATCCAATGGTTCTACTATTATTATATAATTCCTCTCACCTTCAGATTGTATAGTAGTCAATATTACTAGTCATGTCAAAAAGCATCTCTGTATGCACAATTTTGTGTATTATTCCGTGATTTTGAGACTGGTGCACACATTTCACTACTATGCAACCCAAAACATGCAGTTACGGTGGCATCCCTACCAATCTCGACCAAACTACAGACCATCAAGGTTCAAGATGGGTTCATGAATTTTCTTCACCAAATCTTAACATGCCAGTCTGATTATTTTAAACTACACACCTGCATGATCAATGTATTTGCATGCTTGTCCAAGACTAAACAAAGCAATGATCAAATTGTATACATGGATCCTGGGGTTTTGCACCGGAAGCAAGTTTAACCATTATTATGTTTTGATGAATCGAAATGTGTGAAAATATTGGATCCAACACATAATAATGATAAAATTGGATGCTTTACACCCAATATTTATTGGTCTCGCTATGAGTTTTCAAATATTGGACTCGACAACGTCTTGTCCAATATTTGAAAACTCGTAGCTCGACCAATAAATATAGGCTCGATCGATCCAATTTTATATCAAAATTACTTTGTCATTGCGTTTCCTGGAACAACCTGTATCGTGCATTGCATGACGAATACACACTGTACGCTCTGCTTGCTGATTGTATGTGTGGGGTGCCAATGAACACGCTGTTAGCACCCTGCATATTGATTTGTAGGAGGGAATTTCAGTCAACCTGACTTCTGGGAGAGAAACCCAGGATCCACACATTGCTATAAATATCATGAAAAATTGCTTCTTCTACAAGTCTTGAAATGTACATACTATTACTTTTGTGAGGTTCTTATGTTCACTCTTTATGTGGTAAATTTCAAAATTGCGACTTCAAAACCCCACAAAAGTATTTTTGACCCATACACTTTTATGTACAGCTGTTTACAACCACCAATACAAGAAATGGCAAAACTCCTCTAAAAATAAAATCATGACAAATTAACCCTGTTAAATATCCCGCTATGTAGTAGTACATTATTGATTGTGCCCAGATAAAACCTGTTGCACATGAATATTTACACAGTGGCATAGCATCATAGGGCAAGGGTGTGTCCCCCATCGGTCTGAAATTTTTAAAATCCCATAGGAAAATGACTGCTTGTGTCCCCCCCCAATCAGACCAGGTGCCCCCACAATCATTGGTCAGTGCGGTGCCCCCCCCATATGATGACCCACACTATGCCACTGTATTTACATGAAGCTGATGAACATGAATATTAATATTATTACAGCTAATAAATGCTGTAAGAATAAATTAGCTAACATTTCAACCTCATCAACAACACAGCAATACAATACTGTAAAAGTGGACATTTTTGTGGACCATATAAATGTTCACATTTTTTGCTCCCATCACAGACAGCTACCATAAAAGTTAAAACACACAAATATGTTTCTTCATTTATATAAGTCTTTGCACGAAAGTTGAGAAAAACTTTCCAGATCTTCAAAATGTGAATTTAAAAACAAGGAAAGTAGGTCAAAGTCAGTAAAAAGCAAAAAATTACACCAGTGAAAATCACCACTTGTACAGTAATAGGTAAAAGCCTGTAAACAAAATCACAAAAATAAACATATATTAAACTTACCCAGTCATAATTATTAACATCTATATTCTCTGCTAATAACAAGCGTACCACATCCACATTGCCATTACTACTCGCAAATGAGAGGGCGCACTCTCCTTCTATGCTTACTTTGGATGCGTCGGCACCATACCGTATCAAGTATTCAATGATGTCTATTTGGTCGTGTGCGCAGGCCCACATTAATGGTGTGTAACCCTATGCAATAAAAAAAGTTTTAATTACTTTATCGAAGGACAACAGACTACAGTAGTACTGACTACAAATCTGAATACAAGGAAATATAATTACATAATTTTCATCTATTTGAAGCCTCAACATTATAACTTTGTGTGAACTTGATACTTGATACTTTCAGCAAATTTATATTTCATTTAATTTTAAGTTGACTGGGGTATAAAAAATTCAGTAAATACATGAAGAACTATTATTTACGCTCTAAAATGATCAAAAATCAGACAAGTATAACACATTTCATTAAAATTATTTTTTTATTATTCATATTATTAAAAAAGTTGTCAGTCAGTCTTTTTCATATGCAACAAAATCATACAAAGACAGACATACGAGCGTACACTGCATATATTTCATGACACAAACTATCAATTTTATCAATTTTCTAACAAAAAATGCTTAAAAGGTTGTTAAAAAAAATATCAATGTTATTGGGCAGAATTTGGGTACATTAGAAATAAAAAGTATTTGCTATATTCATACAGGTGCGCATCCAGGATTGTCAATGGGGGAGGGGTGCAGAGGTTAGAATTGGCTGAATTGAGCTGATTTGGAATGATTTTTCTTTTTTTTAGCATAATTTCCTATGATTAAGGAGGTGCACTGGATTTTGTCCTATGTGGATCCACCTCTGTCATATATATGTTTTACTGTTTGACTTACCTGAACATCAGTTTTGTCAACTTTTTCCATTTCCAAGCTCTCCATTCTTTCACTTAGTAATGACAATTCTCCCTGAGCAGCTAACTGATGGATGGTCATATCCTCTGCAAAAAAAACCCCAATTCATTAGGTGGGAAGGCATTTGACAGTGCTACCAACTGTCAAGTTAGCTCTATCCATTAGGTGCTCAATTTTGGAGCAATAGTGTGTGTGTTAATGTACATGTATTCAGGCCCACAGAATTTGTGTGTTTGCTCAAGTGGAAAAATTAAGTTGGCTCTCAAGTTTCTCCTCAACACATGATTTCTATCTGCTTATCCAACTTTACTCATACAAAAATTCAGAAAACTGATCCAGGGTGTGATGGTATTTCTACATGTAAGAAATTAAGGTTATGCTCCTATATTTGTGTAAATGCTGCATTCTTAAAGGGCTAGATCGTTGTGCGCCCCAAATGGAATGTGTGTCTGGTTTACAATGTATGTAGTTAAAATAACTAGCTGATGAAACAAAAGTTGCTAACCCTTGACACTGCCTATGAGTAGCATTTATCTCAAGGTGACCACAAAATTTACTCAAACAAGTATCACTTGTCATCATGATGGTTCCAAGCGCAGTCTTAACTTGTTATTTTCCAGATTTTTACCTGGCGCTTTAAATGACACTAAATGATTTATAGAATATTGCACCTTCTGGGATTGGCATTGTGCACTATAAATTGATTTTTAATGATGGGTATACCATATACGTACTCCTCAACATATGTGATACAATCTGGTCCATGTGGGTCAAAGGCGGCAAATTTGAAACTGAGATATACATTGTACGTAAAAATATGGAGTAAAAACAATAAAATAAATAAGAAAATAGACAAAAAACTTAAGAACTTTAGAACCAATTAAGCTAGACCTTTGGTGTTTTTAGTATATGATGGCCTATTGTGTGTTTAATGAAATACTTACAGTAACTCAATTGTCAAAAATGCCTTCTTTGGCCCCATGCATGGACCAGATCGTGTCACATATAATAAATAATAATAATACACAGACTTCAAGAGCACTTTTTAAATGAAGAAACAAAGCGCTATAGAAAAGGAAAAATACACGAGCTAGGAAACATCAGGTGAATATGTGAGTTTTCAGGTTCTTCTTGAAGGTTTGGACATTGGCAGAGTCACAAATGTGGGAAGGCAATCCATTCTGTGAAACAGGGGCAATGATGGAAAATACTCTGTCACCAGCTAACTTGTGGAATCTGGGAATGGAAAGGCAAGTGGCAGCAGTAGGCGCAATGAGTATCCAGAATGACGGGTGTGAAGGGAAGAGGACAGGTATTCAGGTGTAGATGAAGCAAGAACCTTATAAACATGGACAAGAGTGTGGAACTGGACACGTTTAGCAACTGGAAACCAGTGCAGACGGTGAGGCAAAGGAGAAGTATGAGTATATTTGAGCTCTCTGAAGATGAGTCTGGCACATTTGTTCTGGAGAAGCTGCAGGTGGGTGAGGGTTAAGTTTCCCGCCTACAACTTCTTTGCTTAAGTAGAATATGGAGGACACACACTCATGATGAGCTTAAAAAGAAGAAAAGCACTAGCCTGGGCAGCTTTCTGGAAACTGGAACGCCTTTGGAGAAGCCCGTCCCTGCCAATCGAAACAAAAATCAAGCTGTTTCAGACAACGTGTGTTACTGTCTTTCTGTACGGGTGCGAGTCATGGGTAATTACCAAGGACATGGAAAACAAGATCAATGCATTTGCAACATCTTGCTACAGAGTCATGTTAAACTTCAAGTGTGTGGATTGGATTCCAAACGAAACCATCTACAACCTGACCAACACCACTCCACTGGTTGCCAGAGTCAAGATTCATCAACTCAAATTTCTCGGCCATATACTGCGTCTTGAAGATGGCGAGCCTGTGAAAGAATATGCGCTTTATATTCCACCACATGGGAAGAGGAAACCGGGACGGACGCGCACACTGTACTTACAGTATGTCCATCACCTCCTGGGAGATACTGAAGGATGCTGCAGCCAAACAAAATTGTTTTGCTTGCCCAAGATCGCATTAGTTGGAGAAAGCTTGTAGTCGCCTGCTCCGCAGCCGACTGATGATGATGATGATGATGATGATGATGAGGGACTCTTCAGAGGTAGTTTCTTACCTGACCATTCAAGTGTGCTATTTGTTTACCTGGGACAACTAAAATGAACATCCCACATCCTTGAATGTCACACATGGAGTTACTTGGAAATTGAGGCAAATTTTAAACAGAGATTACAAAATTGCCAAGATTTGTTATGCATTTCTTTGTTGGGAAAAGTACATTTTCCCATCCAATGATTCCACGGAAGGGTCCCATTATCCTTTCATTTATTTCATATTGCTTGTTCCTAGGATGTTTCTGCATTTGACTGTACTTGTTCCGTTCAACTTTCAAGTGTTAAAGGATGTATCATTGTAAACATAATGGATGCTAAGCAACTCTCACCTGGTAAAAATGTTGGGGTTGTTGTTTGAACATTCCCTCTTTTGGCATTTGTGAGTGTTGTTGGTTGCTGAAAATACCAAAAAATATCAAAAGATGAATTATGTAGCCAAATAGCTTAATATTAGTAATAAAATATTTAGCTGAAGTTAGTGGCAAGACAGAATGAAAGTGAATGAGAACCAGGTTCAAAGTATCATACTGCATATTCTAGTATTGATTCAACAATATATCGACTAAAGTAACATGACCTTAGCAGGCCTTGTCATTTGAGGTGTGTGATCGCTCTCACTTGCCACCGCTCGCCCAAACTTGATTTCTAGTGAGCAATTTTCCACTCGCCACAGACACTAAATATCACTCGCTGCGAATCTCCCAAAATCAGCCATTTCAACATTATTATACCCAAATAAGTGGTATTTGTGAAAATACAACCACTCACCTAGCTTCATGCCAGCGAGTGATTAACCACTCGCCTTTAAAATCTAAACGGCAAGGCCTGACTAAGTACACTATTGTTAAAGTCACAACTATTGGTGATGGAGAAATTAGACTATGACCTGTGATAGTCTACTATCTGTTGTATTTATATCAAAAGTGTACACAAATGCAAAATATATTTAATAAAATTTTGCCAAATTTAAACAATGACTGGCTACATGATGTTGATCTACATTATAATTGCAAAATTAAACTGTGTTTTGTGCTTCGGTTAAAAAAGAAAATTGATACCAATTGGTGAAGTGCGGAAAAAGGGTCTATAAATTGAATTAGAGCTTAATGATTTTGTGAGGTTACAGCAGTGCTGTACGGTGCGACCATTTTAGGCGCATTGGCGACTAGATTTTTTCTAATGGCGACTAAATATTCAATCCCTGGCGCCAATGGCGACCAACTATTGAAGCTTTTAATCGCCAGCAAATGCAAAACATGTACCGTATGTAATGTAGCATTCAAGAGTATGAATGTATGCTATGAATATATGCATTTATCATGTCTCAATGGGGACTTCCTGGAAAACATATAGGCCTACACTAGTAGGCTACATGCTGTATGTAGATTGAGTACAGCAGCTATGAACATTCAACGCACATGGCTGTTCAGTTGGCACCTCAGATTTTTTACCTGGGAGCAAAATTTGGGCGCCTAAATTTATAAAGTTAGGAGCCATTGGCTGCTCAATCAGGTTTTGCACCGTACAGCACTGGGTTACAGTGCATGTGACCCCTGACCTCACAAGCCATACCTACCCTCATTGGTGAGTAGCTGGATTTACTTGATTTACTTGATGATGATGATCTACTGGGACAGATGCGTTTCACTGTTGGCAGCAAACCTCTGGTTTCTGTTATAAAAAATAATAATATGCAGCAATGTAAACATGAGATTGGTTTATACACAACAATAAGAGGCACAAGTTTACATACCAAGCTGGACCCACTTGTGATCATCGCAAGGAGTGTAGCATTTGTATGGCCTATTCCCATCTACATCTGTTGCTCCTTGATATCATATATCACATCAGAAGTTGCTATAATCAAATTAAGTACATATATGTATTTCTTGGCCAAACTGGAACATGCGTGTTGCGTCCATGTAGTGTACTAAGCGTGTACGCAGTGTAAGGCGTGTGCATACTTTCTTCTGAACTGCCCTATATTCGTATGTGTTTATCACGGAGCCACTAGCGTTCGCAGTGTTCCAGTTTTATTTGATTATAGTATACCCTAGCATCCATAACCAGATCACTTCAGTATAATGATATCATTAGCAGGCATGAGACTGCACTCTCAAAAAAAAATGAAAAAAGTGAAAATCTGTGTGAAATTGGGCAAAAAGTACCAAAAACAGGCTGAAATTAAATAAAGTTGGGGAAATTTTAACTTAGAAAAAACTGAATTCAGTTTTAAAACTAAAAATTCTCATTCCTGCATTAGCCACAACTGAAATGTATTAGGTTGGGAGTATTGTACTTGTAGCACTACTAGCATTTCATCACTTTACCATTTTTCACTTTGATGTGGCATTGACTTCAACGTGTTGAGGCAGCTGTTTGGCTCAAGCATTTATGCAGCAACTATAAGGTCGTGCATTTGTATAGCGTTTTAAGCAAATGCTCGCATTTGAGGCTGCATCCCAATATAATGTGCAGTAGTTGCGCACTGGCGTCCATGCCACTGTGTGCCACACCACATCAGGTCGGAAAATGGTACAGTGATCTTGCTAGTATGGTGTGGGCATTACTGTGAAACATGTCTCTGGTTTTGTAAACTAGGCATATAGGTTTGCCTGACACTATTTTTAAACAAGGTTTTCTGTTATTCTGATTTGCGATCTTGGACTGATTCAATAATTTCTTGGGTGAATAGTGATTTATTTATTCAGGTGTTGGATCACACATCTTCAGATGACCCAGACTATATTATCCTTCTCATAATTTGTTATATAATAAGTGACATACTCTACCTAATGTATTACCGTGAAAACTCCATAGTTAGCATGTGCTTACTATCGGCGCTTTTGAAAACATGAAATTGTATCAAAGTCTGGCGCTCGGGTTGAGACACACATTTGCAGGGTTACTTGTTCAGTATATAACTATGTGTATCGATGATTTGCTCAAAACCATTTACACTTTTGTGGATGGTGCACTTCATGTTTGCATGTTTTAAAAAGCGCTTCGATAGTAACCACATATGCAAACTATCGAGCTTTTACGGTATTATATTACTTAATTATCTAGAACCTTACCGGGAAACATAACTGATTGCACTTCCAAATCTGAGCTGGCTTGGTCCTGATCACTGAAAGATTTCAAAACTCTGGAACATAATGATATATCTGGTTTGATACCTCCTTCAACAGCTACAATTTGTGGCAATCTCAAAGTAGTCCCAGCAGTACTGATGATTGGCATTTGAGCTTGAGAAATACCTACACTAGGTTGATTTTGATGAGTGACAACTACACCAGACTGGCCTTGATGGGTGACGACTACACCGGACTGGCCATTGTGGGTGACAACTACACCTGACTGGCCTTGACGGGTGACATCAACTATACCAGTTTGACCGTGATGGCCGATGCCTATAGCAGCCTGACCTTGATTGGTACCTATACCAGCATGTCCTTGATGGGTGACAACTACACCTGACTGGCCTTGACGGGTGACATCTACTATACCAGTTTGACCTTGATGGCTGATACCAATAGCAGCCTGGCCTTGATGGGTGCCTATACCAGCATGTCCTTGATGAGTGACAACTACACCAGACTGGTCTTGATGGGAGACAACAACACCAGTTTGCCCATGATGGGTGACAACAACACCAGTTTGTCCTTGATGGGCAACACCTACCATAGTCTTGCCTTGGTGGGGGATGCCTACCCCAGTCTGGCCTTGATGGACAACACCTACCATAGCCTTGCCTTGATGAGGGATGCCTACACCAGTCTGGCCTTGATGGACAGCGCCTATTATACGAGCCTGTCCTTGTTGAGTGATGCTTCTACGTATACCAGTTTGGCCCTGACGGGTGACACCCATACCAGCATGGCCTTGATGGGAGATACCTATCATACTAGCCTGGCCTTGATGGGTGATGCCTACACCAGTTTGGCTTTGGTGAGTGATACCTACAGCAGTATGGTCTTGATGGCTTACACCAGCCTGGCCTTGATTGGTCATGCTAATACCAGCCTGATGAGTTAAGGAAAGACTTGTGGTTGCAGGAGATGTGTCTGAGTCTGCGACTGTACATAGTCTCTGTGCACCAGGTATCTGACTATTGAGGATGATGGCATTGATATTTGTTGGCGTGGTTGATATTGGCATGTTGGTGTCTATTAATGATGCTGAAGAAAATGTCATGACTTCTTGGTCTATCATAGAATCATCACCTTCCATGCTCACCTACTTCACACTGAAAATTGAACAAAACATTCTATTATTATAGCATTTTTTATATTAGCCTGACACCTCTTGCATATTGAGATAGGTAGGATATATTTGTAATCAGATGGGGATGAGGATCCTCTCAGCAATAAGTACTATCCCTGCATGCATTGCAGTGGATCTGAAGAGTAAATGTACAAAACTGAAAATAACTAAGACCACACAGATATTGGGGCATGTGGATAGCTTCTGAAAACTTAATGAAAGTATTGAGCTTCTTTTTTAAGGGATCTAAAATGAGCGTTTATTGCGTTTCGACAGTATTTTTTGTAGGACATGAGAGCACCTCAGACCTATCGAATTGCATTCTGAATCTGAAGCATGTCTTTCTGATATCAAATAATTTTCATTTTTGAAAATCACAATATAATACAAATTTTATGACAAATTATAAAAATTTGATATTTTTCAAATTTTGATATATAACAGTCCTCGAAGTAAATTATATAAATCTAATGATATATTCTTAAAGTGTATGTAGCAGGGAGGAAAAGCCGACGGTCAATTGAAAATTTTGACCTTTCATATTGAAGATATGGATTTTTTTCCCAAAAATACCTTTTTTTTGGTGTTTTGGGAAAAAAATCCATATCTTCAATCTGAAAAAGTCAAAATTTTCAATTGATCGACGGGCTTTTCATCCCACCTACATACACTTTAAGTATAAATCATCAGATTTATAAAGTTTACTTCAAGTCCTGTTAAATATCAAAAATATCAATTTTAATGATTTGCCATAAAATGTGTATTAAATTGCGAATTTCAAAAATGAAAATTATTTGATATCAGAATGACATTCTTCGTATTCAGAATGCAATTCGATATGTCTGATGTGCTCTGATGTCCCAAAATAAATACTGTCCAAACATTCATACCCCAGCCCTTAAACAAATCAAGTAATTTAATTAAACTTTGTATGTGAAGTACTTTGTATGTATTTACTGCGGAACAAGCACTTTTGTTGTTTTTACGGCAAGGAATGTTGGGATATATCCCATAGCTGTTATCATTTATGAGTATGACACAACAGTATGAATCAGTTGAATGGGTATGAATAGGTTTTATGGTTACACTTGAAAGAAGTTTGTTATGTGGATTTTAAACATACTTAAAAGTGGGAATATTCAAAAGGACAACCAAAATATGATACTGTAATAATTTCATCATGACCAAAATATAACTGTTTAATGTGATAGGCCTATAATAAATATCCCAAACTGAGTGAATATAGGTAAATATAATATAAATATATATCAGCAAAGGAGCAAAGCACAAACATGTCTTTGTAATACTATAGTAATATCAATAATACCTAATAAAGGCTTATTGAAAGTTATTGCGTCCAATTTGATTACGAAAACCATATTGTTTTGTTATTATGGTCTGTCGCCGCCCAGTCAATTTTTATTGGTTGTTTGAATGCAATTCCATTTACCTCTTACAGTGTATGGAATGACCGAAAACTTAAATGAGGTGTCAGGTCACTATAAAGGTACTATATAGGTATGTTTTCCTTATATCTGTTATGAACAAAGAGATTAGACCCAATGAGAATCAACTCAGATTTGAGCAGTAAAGCTATGTTTTTTCATACTGGTGTGTTATACATCACTAGCAAAATGCCCGTGCTCCGCCCCGGGTGCTCCGCACGGGCCTCCGCTAGTTGAGTAAACAGGAGCGATTAGGCCTCATGATGATAGAGACTATATTATAAGCCTAGGGCCTAATAAATGGTGTTTAATACCACGCCGAATTGCCTTAAGCGTAAATACCTAAACCATAACCCCGTACCCCGTAAACCCTAAGATCCATGTATCGTCCTTCACTGAAAAGGTTAATAATCTGTCCATTCTTTACTTCCTTTTCAGCTCGTGCATCAGATGCCCCTCATGTCAATGGATTCATCTGTCCCTAGTCTTAAAATGTTCCTATTGTCACAAAACTAACATGTGCCAAGTTTGAATTAATTCGGAGGTCGTCCAGAGGGGCCACCGAGAGCCTAAAGTTACAATGTGCGTTCCTATGTAGTAAAGTTTGTTGACCCCTGTACAATTCCAATTAGAAGCCGATCGAACAATTTAACGTAGCTGCCATATCAAAACCGTTTGGATAAATTTAGAAGCTCAAATCTTGGGAGCTAAGCGTACTGATAATCATCTTTGAATCTGTGATGAAAATCCATCTCCAAAGAAATGACCGTGTGTGTTTTATTGTCAAAAGCGCCCCCACAGTCCATATTCTTGGGAAAATCTATAATTTCTGTCTTAACCAAGTGCTATAATACTTTATTTCACACTGAAAGTTGTTAATATGTATTATATATTGATCTAAAGTTCAGAAAATCTGCTTTGTAAAAGTGTAATGACAACCAGGACATCAACATTTGTAAAATTTGAGGTAAAAAGTACCACAAAATGCCTATTTCACTGAAATTTTGTATCGAGGCGCTTGTGCCAATTCCACACATGCTCATTTTGTTGGTGATTAATTTTTATCACAGATTCGAAGATGATTATCAGTACTATAAGCGCAAAAGATTTGAGCTTCTATTTAAGTCCTAACGGTTTTGATATGGCAGCTACTTTAAATTGTTCGATCGGCTTCTAATTGGAATTGTACAGGGGTCAACAAACTTTACTACATAGGAACACACATTGCCCGACACATTGTAACTATAGGCTCTCGGTGGCCCCCCAGGACGATCTCCGAATTAATTTAAACTTGGCACATGTTAGTTTTGTGACAATAGGAACATTTTAAGACTACGGACAGATGAAGCCATTGACATGAGGGGCATCTGATGCACCCTACCACTCTTTCATTCTCTTCTTCTTTCTTTCTTTCTTTATGTTTGCTTCCTTCCTTCCGTACCTTTACGATATTTAGTAGACCTAATCCCGTATACCATAACCTGTGCACAAATTGTCTATGCGCACCAATGCGTGCGAGTCAAGTGGAGTGCGGCGTGTACACCGAAGCGCTAACGACGGCACGCTTTCTGCTAGCTATATGGACACGTTGGTTGCCATAGCCCATAAACAAACAGCTGCTAGGAGGCCTATATATATTTGCCCGATTACAGATTTTAAGGCCAATTCTTGCACCATTATGTACCAAATTTCGTCCTGCCGTCTCGGTATATTCCTCAATCTCCCGCGTCATTTGGATAAAAACTGACTGAGCCTTTGATGGACTCACATAGATAGATAGATATAGATAGATGGATAGATAGATACATGTACAGGGTTCGAATTCGGCTGTATCGCATAGCAGTTTGCTCCACATTTTGAAGTAACTGCTACCCAATTTTGCATTTGTATAGCACTTTTATAGTGCTTTAGTATATTATATATGGAAGTATCCTGATTATGATGAATTAGCCAAAAACTGCTACACAAAATTTTTAAACGAATTCAAACCCTGTACATGTAGATACATGGATACAACATTTGCCTAGATTTATAGTAAGATTATTACTATTAAACAAGAAACCAAAATGCGCAACTCCTGCTGGAGAAGTGGCTAACAGTAACAATCCTGTTAATGATATATACATAGTTTCTGTGCACCTGGTATCTGACTTAATGATATTCATTGGCATGGCTGATAAAGTCAGATATCCACAAAACCCAGTATTTCAATTTTTAGAGATGGACAACACACACAATCTACTATTGATGATGCATGTAAATGTAATGAACCATGCTTAAAAGGGATTTTACTTTCCTGTTTTCACAAGTGGCAGTTTCTTATAGCTCTTTGACTTTCTAGCTAGCTCATTATCAAAGCAAAGCTTACAATATTAGTACCAATCATGTCAATGCAATGACCAATGTCAATGTCAAAATCATGAATCAGGCAAATTCAGTGGAAATCGTAGTGACGTGATCCCGGTGTCGTCACTTAACATTCAAAGGCGTAACGCATGATCGTTCCCTAAGTCAAAAATACTCCCCTATTTTGCGCGGTTTCAAGAACATTTTCGTAATTTTTTACCCCTATTTTACACGAAAACAGGTACAAATTAGCCTTTAAAAATACCCCTATTTTTTGCATTTCAAGTACACTTAAAATTACAAAAGTACCCCTTTTTTAACATTTCAAGAACACACACAAAAACACTTGTTCTGATTCAGTGTCTTTTCTGAGGAGAACTCTGTTGTCCTTTTATATAAATGAGGAAAATAACAGAAAAATATATACAAATACATCCAATAGGATGCATCATGTGTTTTTATGATAGTTAACAACAATGTAATCTTTCCTCCGTTTTTTTTTTTTTTGGTGCAAAATAAAACTTGAATGTGACCAATACATAAACTGACTGACAAAAATTACAAACTCTGGCATTTGCCACGAATTCCTTCACTCAAACCACTATATCAGCCCCATCTTTAGATATTTTCAAGAAAAACCTCTAGCTTGCCGGTCACCAAATAGTTAGCGATTTGCAGTTTTTGCCCTGCTGACTATAACTTCAGAAGGATTCCTTTATGATCAGGTGCCATTTCGAAGAGTTTGTGGCCCGGTTTGTGGGTACCCAGTTTGTCAAGGCTCCGGAGGCCGGGCGCGTCATTAATAAAGCCAATGAAAAAAGTCCCATGGAATCAGCGGCCAAACTGGGCAAGTCCCCAGTGACGTAATCGGTGTAAATAAACCATGAAACAAATAAAACCGAGTCGAGCGTGTTGCTGAATATTTAGGCCGGGATATTAGGAATTAGGCAAAAAAGTTTCACAAAAGTGAAATCCGGGAGTAAATTGAGCGAGAAATTGTAAGATTTCTTGGGATTTCAACATTATCATGATTCACAAAAATATACCCTATTTTTTAATTTCGAGTACACCGTCGTCAAAAACAACCCTATTTTTTAAACATCGCGAACACAAAATATTCGCGAAAATAACCCCTTTTTTCGCGAAATTGGGAACGATCATGCGTACACATAGTCAATGTTAAGTGACAACACCGGGGACGTGATGGAGGGTGTGAGTACTTCATCCTCGCCGTCAGGCTATGTGTTGATCGAGAAATCTATCAACTATCCACGATACATGTAGTTACTGTGTGGATAGAGGAACTGTAACTGCTTCAGTCACTCAATCGTCGCCAATTTTTAAATGTATTAAAACAATTCTTTGTGAAGTTTAATGTTACTGAAATTTATTTTGATGACTTATACTGTAGGCTACAATGTATCTTCAAAGCAAAGTTTGCTAATGTTTTGCTAACAATTCGCCGACGTGTCATTTATGCAACTTTTACGGCCACTTTACCCATCGTGATTGGCACTGTTTTCTTCCAAATTTCCATTGCTTTACATGGTGTCATGCTTAACTGATTCTGACACGTTTTGAGATAGCTCCACATTCTATCCTCATATCCATCGTCGGTTACCAGTCATGCAGTGGCCTGGATTGAGGATAGACTTTTCGATGATCTTTTCTTTTAGACCACCCGAGCTACATGTATGGTTAACATTTAGTTCCAGTAACTGTAACTAAGCATCTTTATTTAACATTTTGATGTTATTGAACAGGCCAGTACATGTCAGTACCGGTATGTTATTAAGGACAGGGAGGCATGCTGGCAGGGCTAGGTTAAAATTAAGAATTTATCAAATTAAACTTTTGCATCAAGGTTTATAAACATGTTTTTAGCATAACAACCATTAATCGAATAAGCTTTATTTTCTTCCAAAATCCAAATTTTTATCGCATTTTTGACGTAAAAGAGCTGAATGCAAAACCGATGTCGATGATGCAAACTCCAACACTTCGCGTAGTACGGTACAAGCTTTTGATGTTCGCTCATTTTGACAATGATTTACGCTCGCATATCAAGCATTTTCAAGCACGTTTAACAGATTTTTACTATATTTATGTGACGCAATTCTGCATTTATTCAAGATGGCGAATTTCTCGAAAAACATGAAATATTTTTCTTTAAAAAATTCCCTCATTTCAGTGGCGTATCGTGGCGCTCCTACCCCAGGGGGCTACGCAAATGTAAATTTTGCCGCCCCTTGCAGCAACAGCCCGAAAAGGTTGACCCAATTTATTTTTCAGCCAGGACGGCTCTCAAAAATCTACAAAAAGCTACATTTTGTAGGTGTTACACCCCCCCTAATACACACAGATCTTAGAGCTGCCGCCGTGTTGACAGTCAAAAATGTATACTTTCATTAATTTTCAATAATTTTTCGCCCTTCTATTTTCATATTTATTCTTGCTGCCCCTTAAGTACCGCCCTTTTTTCTTTTAATGTTACTCTTTTTGCCGCCCCTTTATCTTCCGCCGCCCCTTCTTTTTGCCGCCCCCTACTTTTACCCCGGAAGGCTGGCGCCCCCAAAGCCCCCCTCCCCAAATACATGCATGCATTATATACAAATTCTTTCACTTAATCTTAACACTTTTGAGACAAAAACTTCCTAGCACTAGCACATGAGCAGAATAGCTGTTTTTACTTGTTTACAAAAAGTTGTTTTAACCTTGTTTTTTACACCATATTTTCCCTCATTTATCAACGTCCTGTTTAACCTTGATGCAAAAGTAATGTACTGGGTACTAATTATTTAGTCCATTATAAAAATATAATACTAGTATAAGGTTGTGCGCCATGAATTGGGGGCCAAATGCGTTACATACTAAAAAAATGAACAATTTACATGTTTTTGTACTTAAACTGATCTAATTCACAAACTGTTCATCAAAACCCTATAAAATTATATATCACTGTAAAGCTTAGAGTACCAGGAATGCACACATACAAACAATTGGTCAATATACAGGGTGCCACAAATGTCATATAGGGTGGAAAAGTTGAATTTTGGTTCAAAAAGTATACTATTTTGTTCCTCTCTTATTTACTAACATAAACACCTGTTCTGCTAAAACCTTTTAGATGTGCTAATAACATTGTAGGCTTTCAAAAAAAGCAAACTTGTAATGATGAGTTATGTTGCCTAACTGAGATACAGGGTGTTCAAAAGTCGTACATAATTTTTATGATTTTTATTACATTTTCAATCAAAACTTTTTTCCTCCATGCCTCACACAAAAGCCAGTGGCATATTTGAATTCCTCATCAAATTTCCATCCAAAAAATGTAAACTTTTACAGCAGTGGAGTAACTCCTTCAAGAAATATGACCTTCAGAACATTTGGAGCATAAATGAATAGTTAACACAGTAGCATTATAGGAAAAGCCTAGAACCCATGACACAGAATGCAGCACCCTTACAACAAATTATCCTAGCTTGGAGTAAAACTGGTCAAATTGTAAACTAGACATCAATACCAAAACAATGGTACCTAATCCATCTCAATACCTTGCTGGGTTACAAAGTTGCAGTAAAAAATAAATTCGGGAGGCCTGAAAAATCAATATTCCCTATACTTTAACACATGCCTCAACCGTAGGCACCTCAACCGTAGGCACCTCCACCCCTGATTCTGCATCGTTTGAATTGCAATATCTCAAAAAGTATATACAGTGTGAAGTTTTTACTTTCCACAATTTTAGCTAGATAAATTAGCAACAAAATGAGACCAAAACTAACTCAGTACCCCTCTCCAAAAACGTCCCATATAAACTGAAAAAATGTAACGCCTCCACCTTTTCCTATAACCCAATTCATGACGCACGACCATAAATAGCGAGTGTGTGTGGTCTAAAAAGTAAAAGATCGCCCACTTTTCGATCTTGAAAGCTATCGTGAAGTACACGTGGGCTATTTCATTATAAATGACACGTTCACAAAAATGGCTTTTATCATATCTGGTTGATATAATTAGGGTGATAATGCAGTGTTATTAACTTAATTCTAAGTATGCCACAAACTACAAGCTACATGAGCATTTTACAGAATTCTGTCTATTTTTGTATAAAAAAAAATTGCCAAAAGGTACATTTTAACCCAATTTTGGAGTCCCATTTCATTTTGCCCATGTATTCTGAATTAATTCTTTGAAAAATTAGGTACATTCTATGGCAATGTGCTTGTTGCAATGAAAATATGATATGTGTGGAACATCATGCAAGTTGAATGGTGAAAATTGGTGCAAAAATGTTAAAATTATGGAGAGTATTGCAAAATTGGCATTTTGCGTTAAATAAGAAAATGAGTGTCCTCTCCAATTCATGCCTCCATTTTTGTTAACATTAAAGAGGAAATATAAACCCTTACCCTACCTGTATAATCTGTGTTATATTACCAATTGATGGGACAGGGCACTGATTGAGGAATTCATTTATTTACATACAGTAGACCACTTGTTCTTGATACCACAGTTCAGCGTTAAAAATTTGTCCTCTCCAGAACTGAAGTTAATTACTAATTGTTGAAATAAGAAGGATTATATCATAGAATGTGAAATTTGTAGAGGAAGAGTGGTCTTCCTTCTACCAAGGTGGCACATGATTTGGTATTTGTTGCATTTTGCAAGCCTGTATCCACGATTCTGTTTGCAATTTAACAAATGTCCTCTCCAGCACAATTATGTCATTTCCATGAATTGGTAAACAAACTAAAAAATAAAAATTTCAAAGAGCCAAACCCACAAGAAATTTTTGCATTTTATTGCAAATTATGCTTACAAACCACTTTAGTGTTCAAATTATTGTCCAGTTGTTGAGAACACATATGATATTATTCTGCATTGAACTTGGTTAGCTAAAAATTGCAATATTCCTAATTTAACCAGAATATTAACCCTGTTTGTAGTGGATTTTAAATGCTGGGGATCTTTTATGCAATAATATTGATGCAATAATATTGATGCAGCTATTTCTAAAGTTAAAGTATGCTTTATTATGTGTTAAAAAATGTGTCCTATCCAGAACAAATGACACAGGAGAAGTCTTTTATTTTAGGTTTTCCATGACTAGTACAACAGATTGACGCAGAATACTCACTTATGCATCAGTGTAGTTATTGGGCAGGACAAAATGACTATTTCATGAATTTTTCATGTGAAGATAAAGTTTATCCTTAAAATATGTAGTAATTTTGCACCATTTATCTGGATTAGTATCAATTTACTAATTGTTTTATATTGAAACTGGCATATTTAAGACACTGAAGTGTAAAGGAACATACAACAATTATTACAGACTAAATATGAATAAGTATGAACCCAATGTTGGTTACATATACTCTTTCAAAGTTGTGTATTAAATTGTTTAAAAAATGTCCCCTCAGGCGGCAGCTATGTTTTTACACAGCAAAAATTCAATTTAATTTTTTAATGGTTCCTGAGGGTTTGACGCTCTAATATTTTGAGAATTATTGACACACCATCTGAACTTTGAAATGATAATGAATTTGCATGAAATAAATGAGTTTGAATTTTGACCCCTTTTGGGACTCAATGTTGTCATTTATAATGAAATAGCCCACGTACATATTATGATATTTCAACAATCGAAGTTGATTTGAACGTCGAAAACTGTCCTCGTGTAGCTTTGACGGAAGCTTTGACTTTCTCTGCTCTTTTATTTTAGAGAAATAAGGGCGATCCTGACTTTTAGACCACCCTCGCTATATAGGGCTCAAATATTACTATTTCATCAAGATTTAATATTGTAACAAGCTTAAACTAAAAGTTTCATCTAAGGAGTCCAGCTTTAAACTATTAAGCAACAATATCCAACAAGCTAAAACGATTTTTACCCGTTTTTTAACAAGCTAAAACCAATTTTTGAAAAGAAGCTTTAACATCAATTTTTTCATTGTAAAAACCATCTAAACAATCTTTAAAAATACAGTGACCTACCTAATATTACTAATCTATGTTTCCGATGATATCCAAGAAGCTAAAATATTGTGAAAGAGGGCAGGGTTTTGAGTAATGAGGGAAATTACGGGGTAAAATACATCACGTTTTTCGAGAAATTCGCCATCTTTTAAATGCAGAATTGCGTCATGCAGTAAAACAATGTCAAACGCGCTTGAAAATGCATGATACGCGAGCGTAAATTACCGTCAAAATGAGCGTACATCAAGCGCTTGTGCTACGCGAAAACTTCGGAGCTGGCATCACCGGTTTTGTAACCAGCTCTTTTACGTCAAAAATAGCTATAAAAATGTGAATTTTGGAACAAAATAAAGCTTGTTTGATGGAATAAAAGGTATGTTTGTACAGTTGAAAACATGTTTAACCTTGTTGCGAAAGTTTAATATGATAAATTTGCAATGTGTACCTTATATAGCTCGGGTGGTCTAAAAGTCAGGATCGCCGAAATAAGACATTTTTACCTGCTGATCCTAGACTGAATCCTCCAGTCCTATCAACATCTACGCACGGTCATCGGGTTGTGCTGATGGTGAGGACTACACCACATTTCGCCATAATATATTCTAGAAACGCTTGCTGTTAGAATAAGAAAATTTTTAATTGTAATTATTGCACAGGTCACGGCGACCCTGTGACCTTTCCGGAAAAAGCCGAGTGGCAGGTTTTTCAAATAAATATTTTCTGTGTAAAACTGTACCATCAGATAGGTAATGGAATATATGAATATTAACTGTACATCTATCACAACAATTTTTGATAACAACTTGCATCACAATTGATCTAGTATAGAAGGTAGAGAATTTATTTCAATCTTATATACGCCATTTTTTTTGGAATTAAGTGAAAATTAATTCTGTAAAAACTACATTTTTTTAATGTAATTTTCACATTAGACCCGACAAAAGATTACCGTTTTGTTGTTATGATAATCTAATCTTTTGATTTTGTAAATAAAATTAGGGGTCTAATGTGGATTTAGGATGCAAACTGGAACAATCCAATGCCTTGTCAAAATCATTTGCTTCAAAATGGAGTTCGGATGCACTTCGTAATTATACAACTTCCGCCACTGCGGGAAACCACATGCACAGCAGAGCACATGGCCGATATCAAAATCGATTTTATGTATTGTGTATGTAGGCCTATTCATAGGACCCTCGTATTAATTGTCCCTATGCGCTTGAGAATTCAACAATATAAATAATGGTAGCTTTATTATAATACACATTAATGTTTTAAGCAGATAAAATTCCAAAATATGATGCAGTAATGAAGTTGCGATTTATTAATATTATATGTATAAATTTTCACGATGGCACTATCAAGTTCTTCGTGGTCGAGCGGTCTAAGGCGCTGGACGTATGGTATACGTGATACTAGCCAAAGCGGTGAGCCGTGAGTTCGAACCCCGCCTCTGCCAAACTTTAAAAGAATTAAAATTAAAATTTTACTTTTTAAAAATTTCATATTGGGGAAATGTGACTGGGAGAATTTATGTATGGCGTGGAGTGGTGTGGGTGAGGACTGAATCGTTCAGCAATCCAATATTGGTGCAGTGAAAAATGCTAAAATATGAATATTTAGTAGATTTTGATTACGTCATTGCTTTCAGCTACTATTGTGCCCCATTCTTCGTTCATGAAGCTACCATGGGAATATAAAGACAAACGGAGCCCTGATTAAAGCCCGACATTTGGCTGATTTGGGTAGCTTTTGTTCGCTACACATAAAGCGAGCTTGAAAACAAACAGCTGAGTACCGATGCAGGGAATAAACCTCTTTGCCAGCAAATTTCGTGAAATTTGGTAGCTGATGTTTAAAAAAAATTTTCTGATGCGTCCGCCATTAGTAGTTTTTACAATTTTCCCATTTTAAAACCAAAATAATCAACTTTGCACGATTTTTAGTCATCATGGTGAAACTTTTGTGGTTTTGTAACATATTGAGTCCATTGCACACCGTCAGATCGCAATATTTAACTTGATTTTGAGAAGGAAAGTTCGTCGCCACAGACCCCGCTCAGACCACAGTGACATGGATGCACTGACTATGCACAGCCTCGGCGTTCACGGTGCGGTGCAGTGGCACTGGTGGTAAACAATGTAAGTATAAAAGCTGAAGTTATTTCAATTATTTTCACGTGTAGTGTGCATGGTTTATAAGGCCATCTTTTACACCGTAAACAAGAGCAGTGTCGTGACTCATGACTGATTCACTCTTATATTGTAGGCTAGGCCAGGCCGGGATCAGGCCACGAAAAACATCAGTCATAAACAACCTGTAATGCCTGTATCAATGACAATCGATTTGATATGGCATGCACGCAGTTGAGCGCCAGGCATTGCTGTCTAGATTTTAAAGCCGAGTGGTTGATGATGTACGCGAATGATGGTACGCGAATGGTTGAATTTTCACAATACACTTATTGGGGTATATTCAAATAAGAGTTTCGGTTTTAAAATTCACGTTCAAATGCACGCGAAAGGCACTAATATTTGTACCTTTCTAAATCGTTTTAACACTTAATTCGCTGGCTGATTTTGTGAGATTCGCAGCGAGTAATATTTAGTGTCCATGCGCAGGGGCTATTTTAACGTGCCTCACTGTCACGTAACGTGACGAGATATAATATTTGTGCAGTGACAATTAACCATCCGTGTAGATATGCTTTATAGTAGACAATGGTAGAGCCTTTCTTACGGTCACATTCAGGTAAAATGTCAATTTTTTATTTTTGAAACGCACTCTACTTCATCAACACTTTTATCTCATTGCACGAGCGTGACGGTGAGGCACGTTAAAATAGCCCCCTGCCATGGCGAGTGGAAAATCGCTCACTAGAAATTTTTTTTTTTTTGAGGCGGCGGTGGCGGCGATCGCTCACCAAAAAAAAGTCAACAACAAGGCCTGGGGTTCAATAATTATAGGTAATTATGAATGCGTGTACATTACTGCTGCTCGAAAAATAATGCATATGCGCTGATGCTGATCGTCTAATGCATGAGCCCCAAAGGGGAAGACAAAATTAGGCGAATCGACATCAGCGCAAGTGCATTATTTTGCCTAATTTCTCGAGCAATAGGGCCTAAGTATGTGTTTATTAATCTATTTCATACAGTGGCGTAGGGCCTACCGTGGCGCCCCAACCCGGGGGCTGAAGAAAATTAAATTTTGCTGCCCCTTCCTCAACAGCCCGAAAAGGTTGACCCATTTTTTTCCGGTTGTTTGAAAAAGTGAAGAGCCAAAAAAAAAAAAAAAGATTTCAGGTGCTAGCACCCTAAAAGCAACACATTTTGATGTATAGCAACATTTTTCAAAAATTTGTATGCTTTATCAAATTTTTCTGCCTTTTTATTTATTAATTCTTTTGCCACCCCCTTTGTTTTTGTTTTTGCCACCCCTGTTTTTGCAGCCCCTTCAATTTCGCTGCCCCTGATTTTACCCTGGGGGCTGGCACCCCAAAGCCCCCAAAATAAGCGCATGTCATACACGACAAGAAAAAACACATAATTTTAACTTTTTTATGTAACAAATTATCACTCAAAATGTTGGAAATTAGAACCAAATATAAACCCGCCCGAAAAATGAATCAATCCTATGTGACACGAACACGCATGAAACACTGCCGTAGACTACGCAGAATGCACAATATACACAATCAATGCATGTTTCATACTTTTCTGATTGGCTGCTTTGATAGGAGTGTATGAATGCTTTACGCTAGTTGTGCGTTGTGTATTAAATGCAGGACTGGCGATGATTATGTGAATTCTGCGAGAAGTCTAGAGGCCCCTCTTGTAAAACTTTTCTCCATTTTAAGATATTATTTCTTTTTAATTTCCCCAACTAGGTGATACTGATGTCAACTTGATGTGAACTGTACAGTTGCAGCAACTGCTTTCAGGAGATGGTGGCTTTTAATGAGAATGTATAGTGATGAACTCAACAGTACTACTGGTGCAACAAAAAGCTGGTATGTACAATGAGTAACCAGGGACTGCCTTTTGAGGAGAGTGACATTCATGCATTTAAATTGGGATGCAGACAACCCCAGGCGGACAACATGATCTTTGAGGGCACCTTAAGTTTGTTCGTTTGTTTATAAGGTGGAACAAATAAGACTTGTAACAAGCAACAACATGGTATTGATATATATGTGTATGTAGAATGGCATGCACGCACTGCCATGCAGGTGGTCATAAGCAATGCTTAAATCAAATGATATTTGTGCGAAATTGACAATCTCCAATGTTAAGGCGTAAGGCTTTTTTTGTGAAAATTTTTTATCGCAAAATTTACAAGGCGGAAAAAAGCGGAATTTGACATTTGTAAAGCGGAAAATGTTGGGCTTTTTTTTATAGTTAGTCCTGACTCCCATCTCACACATGATGATGAGCTGATCATAGTTTAGCCTTTAGGCATGAATGGGCAAAATGCCAAATTGCAATACGTGTGCTACGTACACTACGGATGCACCACCATTGATCTCCAACACAACTCGCATGCCATACAAGTCACACACAGATGCAATGATCAAATTTTTATCTAAAAGGTGCGCAGTAAATCCGCAGTGTACTTTTGTGTGCAAATAAATGGTAAAACAATTTCCATAAATATATTTTGAATTGGTACCGTGCTTAGGCCTCCCATATATGTAACTCTGGGGCTTGCAGCATGGAGCAGCCCAATTTCAGAAACCTGGAGGCACAGTGAAACATGCTTGTTCTTGTAAAACGTTTCTCCATTTTAATATTTTGTTTCTTGAATTTTCCCAACTAGGTGATACCAGTGATGCCAACTTGATGTGAACTGTACAGTTACGTTGCAGCAACTGTTTTCAGGAGGTGGTGGCTTTTAATCAGAATGTATAGTGATGAACTCAACAGTACTGGTACAACAAAAAGCTGGTATGTACATGTACTATGATTAACCAGGGACTGCCTTTTGAGGAGAGTGAGAGCATTGCTCTCTACTGCTCTCCTTAAGGGGGTACTACAGTAACTACACCCCTGCCCAATTCTGTGCATATTTTTGCATTTTTCTCAAAAATTATAGTGCATTTGTGACAAGTAAAATATGTATATTATAGGGGCAAGGACTACAACTACTGCACTGGAAATTTTATTTCAGCACAAACAACAGTTGTGGAGTTACAGTCAAAAATGAGGAAAACCAGTATTTGATCAATAAATCAATAACTACTTGCCTTGAGTTGCTGAATTTTCAGTGCAGTAGTTGTACTCCTTGCCCCTATAATATACATATCTTACTTGTATCAAATGTGCTATAATTTTTGAGAAAAATGCAAAATTAGGCACCAAATTGGCCAGGGTGTAGTACCCCTTAAATCTGATATAGGAGAGTGATGTTTGACATGTGAAACAGCTCTCCTTGAAGGCTCATGAAGAGCTATTTATTGCTCTCCTTCAAGTTCAAAAGACAATCCATGAGTAACTGCTATATTGGTTGATGAAAGGATTAGGCCATAAGGCCTGGCTTAGTAACTCAGGCCCCAAGATAGTAACTTCAAGCCCCAAGATAGTATCTGACTTAGTAGCATGGGCCCTTATTTATAGTCAGGCCCAGGGTTATCACCACGCTGGACTGGGCTGTCTGGCACTCACTAAATTGGGGTTTTTTTAAGTTTTTTTTTTCATTTTTTTTTTTTTTATATTTCCGGAAGTGGATGATGATATTTCATCATAAAAAGAGGAAGAAAATTTTTTTAGGGGGCCTAAAAGATAGTGCGAGGCTTGAGAGCTTAAGCTCGCCACGCTTTGCCTTCAATATTTTAACCAGTACTATTTGGGTCATGGTGACAACCCTGGTCAGGCCCGTGCTACTAATTCAGGCCCAAAGATATTTTTTTTCTTTCTATGTCACTTTTGGGGATCTGTAGGTTGTTCAATATTAAAATCTAAATATTTTAATTGATATTTTGGTTATTTTTCTTTACAGATGAAATATGAACTTCTTGGAAGGAACCACCTGCAGCAACAAGCTTAAGCAAGAGACAGGTAAATGCTCCATAGCAATCACCTGTGCCATATAGAATGTCGGCACTTCAACTAAAAATCAAGCGAATTTAACTTCGAGGGGAAAACTATCGACAGAAAAAGACATTGTCAACATATGGCTGTTACGGCCTACGCCTACCTATCAATTAGGTTTAGTGGACTAGCTAGCTGGTAGCCACTAGCCATCACTGTTAATTTGGAACATGTTTTACCACACAGTGGAACTCATAATATATAATTATGATAATGTGGACTACAATTAAGTCAACAAATACTGGACACAGTGGTAACTAGTAAGGCTGGCATTTCGGTCGGGATGGCAGGTACCGCCGAGATTACATTACCCGGTAGGAAATACCCTCCCGGGTACCGAAATTAAAAAAATCCATTCAAATTCAATACATTTTGAAATCATTAATAGACTATGACATGAATACAAATTATCAATTTTCATATAAAAATAACAAAATATCTTGAAATTTTTTTTTTTTTTTTTTTTTTTTTAGGTCAACCATGAATGATCCTGGCATTTAGGTCTAGGTCCAGAGACACTACAAAACCGAAAAAATATAAAACTTAAAAAAAAAACCCGGTTACCCGCCCGAAAATTGCGGCGGGTACCCGGGTACAAAATTACCCGAAAATGCCAGGCCTAGTAACTAGGCGAGTTAAAAAAAGCGAGTTAAAAAAAAAGGCGAGTTAAAGAAAAGGCAAGTAACCCCCCCCAACAGAGATTAGGGTGTTTTTTTTTCAATTACCCCCACAAAGTAAGCTAAAGATGAGTTACGACAAAGCCATCAAAGTCCCACCAGCGAGTTACGGCAAAGCCATCAAGTCCAAATGGCGATTTACGACAACACGATCAAATCGGCGAGCTACAGCAATGCTATCAAGTCCTGTAAGAGAGTTACAGGAATGCCGTAATGATGAATGGAAAATGGCTTTCACTATAGAAAAATTATCAAATTTGTGTACATCGTGGAATATACTCTTTGCGTGGCTGTGCGTAGTAAGCATTTGTACGCAGATAGCCTTGCTAATATGGACGCGTAGAGTAGCATTGTATGCGCGTGTAGTTAGCATGATTAGTTGCGGAGTAACAAGCGTAGTTGAATGTTCCACGATGTACACAAATTTAATATTTTTCTATAGTTGAGGTTCATGATGATGAGAAAAAAATCCATTTTACCCTAAATCAAATTGTAATCTTAACTTGCTGATAAGACTTGCCATAACTTGCTGATGGGACTTGCCGTAAATTTTAACTAATCGATGGGACTTGTCGTAACTCGTCTGCCAAAAAATCTTAACTCAATGGCGAGACTTCCCGTATTCTCAGCAGGGATCAATCTTTAACCTCTGCAGGGACCAGGGATATTAAACTTATCTGACTCGCCATTTTCTCTCGCTCTTACTCGCCCATTTTTAACTTGCCAATAACTGTCCCCTTACCCTGTTAAGCTTCATTATGACTTTTGTACATGTATGTACCCATTTTACAGACTATGAATTATAGTAATAAATAAATAATAAATAACCTAGAAGAGAGGGATGTGGTGTAGGTTATACATGTACCTGTATGTACTAAACAGTGGACAATAATTAGATAATGTTAATTTTCAATTTTAGTGATCCTAGCATCCTCTTTTTATATCATTTTTAGGTAGATATCTCCCAAAAAGGTTATTCCTAAAATTGCAGTTGATTCCGATTTTGCATTTGCGAGGTATGCATGATTATTTGTTGTAATTTTGTTCTGGTGTACCAGAACATAATTCAAATTTCATGATATTTCTGCTGAACAAATTAATCTGCAAGAAATTCTTTGTACATAAACATAATGTTGCCAGAGGTTTCCAGTGGTATAAAAATCTTTTTTGAGAAAAAGTGGGGGGGTATGATGCTGTGGATCACAATCACAAAATGCCTTACTTCCAAAAGGAGCAATTTCAACTGCACTGACTACGGAGCCCCCAAAGTGACATGGAAGAAAAAATCGAGGTGCGGCTTAGTAACTTGGGTCCAAGATAGTAACTCGGGTCCAAGAGTAACTCGGGTCCGAGATAGTAAATTGGGGCCCTGACTAGTAGTTTGGGGACCCCAAGCTACTATTTGGGGCACGAGTTACTATCTTGGGCACGAGTTACTAAGTTGAGCCCCAAGTTACTATCTTAGACCCCGAGTTACTAAGTCGGGCCTCAAATTACTATCTTGGACCCCGAGTTACTATCTCAAGGCTATCTCAGACCCCGTTTTTTTCTTCCATGTCACTTCGAGGGCTCTGTATAAATCAGCACAGTCGAAACCTAGATTTCGCCTTGGTTTGCAAGAATCAAAATCCATCCTAGTCACTGCACTTACTGTATGATACAATGAGAGATTTTGATTTCGCACCCGAATCTTACAAGAATCATTACGAGAATCGATTCTGTGATGCTCGTTGAAATCTAGGCCCTGACAGTGATGAGTGATGTACAATTTCATGAAAAGGTGTTCAGAATTGGCTAGGCCTCTTTGGTCATAGTTTATTAGGGTTGCAGATTGGACAAAAGTTGGGGACGTGGCAACTTTCAAAAATAAGTAAACTGAGTAATCTGGATATCAGGTACTTCATATTAAAAGCAGTTTTATTTCCTCCAATTTTTTATTGATTTTTGTTAATGCAACTTTTCTTAGTGTATTTTTCAATTAAAATAAATTGATGTTTGTTTAAATCATATTGACCATATCAAGTTGTTATCCTTTTTGTATCAGTCATGTGTTAGAAAAATAAAATGAAAAGAAATATAACAAGTGCCGGTATCTGTGTGTTTTCAGGACTAATCAATATTTGATGTATTCGGTGATACGTTTCCAGTAAAAAAACACAAACTTGTAAATATTAGAATTTATAAAATGAAACATAATTTTTCATTAAAAGAATTAAAATGTGCATGCCTTCTGGTACATCTTACCCCGGACTTTTACCCTCAATTTTGTTACCCCGGCCTCCGCTATTAAGGACTGGTTGTTATTCCCCTTTTTAGAACCCAATATTTTTTGATCCCCCCCCACCCCCACCAAAGAAGTCATGAACACTCCCTAAGAACATAAGGTCATGAAGACGTGTTTACATGAAAAACTCTGCCAAAAAAGAAAAACATTTTTAAATGTTGTCAAAATATTTGTATTTTTTTTTTAAGTTCAAAGTTGAATTTATTTATTAAAACGTTGAATGCCCTTTATATAAACCCGACTTTTTTGCGGTTGCTTTTGAGAAATCTTAATGAAGGCATAGGGCAAAATTCTGCAATCAGTTTTGTTGAAATATTTAGAGACTGATATGAAACAACATCCCTGGACCCTGGTTGAAAGTACTAGGACTACAGCGTGATTTTTTTTTCTGGGTTTTTGGGGAATCAGTTAAATTGAAAGTCGAGAGAACGGCATTTTGTGATTGGTTTTCTTTTTAACCAAAAAGTAAAAAAATAATTTTGCAAAAAAAAGAAAGTCCCCAAATATTACAATTTGTGAGCGTAACAAGCCAAAATTCAAGTTTTTAACTTTTGGTCTAAATAAGAAGGTCCAAATCCGGGGTCCAAATTTTAGGAAGAAAGTCCACTTTTCACAACCCCCCCCCTTGGAAAAAGGTCTACTAATAATGGTAATAAGAAGAATATTAAAGAATAAGAATGATAATGATTTGTGGCAATGAAAGTAAATTAAAAACAAAAATATTAAACTTAAAAACTTAAACTGTTGCTTTTCCAAAAATCCCCGCAAAAATCAATTAATGCTGTCTATACACCGCTGGCTGTAGTTATGATTGTCCAGATTTCGACAATATGCAAGCTATGACGCAAGCTCATTACTTATTCATGACATAGTCTCCTCAACCCGGGCCTCAGCTGCAATGGTTTGAGCGGAACAAAACTGGCGGTGTTGGAGACTATGAGAAAAAGTTTCCTACTGCGCACGCTCGTGGAGCCAGAATTCTGGCTCCAGACGAAAAAAGTGCACCAAAATTTTTCATGTTACGAATTCAGGCCCTGAATAAGGCAACGTGAAGGATTGTGGGTAATATAAAGACGCCGCAATTCTGGGCCTGGAAGGATTCAGGCTATGCTGATCCTTTTGTTTATTTTTCTTTTCGTTGGTATTTTTTGACATTGATCAGAAGAGGTTGTTAAATGACAATCACTGGAAGTTGGTCGTTGATATCCAGGTGGGGTATGTATGGGTACGTTCATACTGTATGATTTGATTGAGGCTACTTTTCTCTTTCTCTTTCTTTTTTTTCCTGCCTTACTCCTGACCATAGGCGTAGATCCCGGGGGATGGGGGGATTTATTCCCCCCAATATTTTACCATCATCAAGTTATCATCATCATCATCATCATCATCAACAACATCATCATCATCGTCACCGTCGAAAATCATCGTCATCATCATGTTCCAAGACCTGATCGTTGGAGCGTCTGCATTGAGTATTCATGATTTAATGACTTTTTGATGAATATTTTGATTTAGTGACATTTGTAGTCACTATTTTTTATTTGTTGACTTTTTGATACATATTTTCAATTTAGTGAAATATGTACATCCATATCAAAACGATGCACTTGTCGGCTGCTACATGTGCCTCATTTTACATAATAGCTAGTAATAAATACCAGACTCATCTCAAGCAGAGGTCACTTTCAATCATCCCCAAGTCACATTGTTAAGGAATATTCTCTGTATTCCTTAACCATGTTTCTTGATGATGATTTTAATTGACTGCCATTTGAGATGTGTCTGGTATTTATTCCTAGCTATTATGTAAAAGAGACACATGTAGCTGTCGACAAGTGCATCATTTTGATATGGATTTTGGTTTATTAACTTTTGATGCATATTATTTTAGTGAAATGTGTAGTCACTATTTTGATTTGTTGACTTTTTGATGCGTATTTTTGATTAAGTGAAATTTGTAGTCACTATTTTTGATTTATTGAGTTTTTGAAACACATTTATAATTTGGTAAAATTAGAAGTGCCTATTTTTGATTTATTGACTTTTTGATGCATATTTTTTGATTTAGTGAAATTTGTAGTCACTATTTTGATTTGTTCACTTTTTGATGCATATTTTTGATATAGTAAAATTTGTTGCCCCTTTTTTTGATTTATTGACTTTTTGATGCATATTTTTTAATTTAGTGAAATTTGTAGTCACTATTAAAGTTTTGATTTATTGACTTTTTGATGCATATTTTTGATTTAGTGAAATTTGTACATGTAGTCACTATTTTTTTTATTTATTTACTTTTTGATGCATATTTTTAATTTAGTGAAATTTGTAGTCACTACAGGGGTGTAGGGAAAATTAATTGCTGGTTGCTATCTACATGTACTTTTCCTTATTTTCCTTGTTCCTTCTCTTCCCTAACTGAATATAGGTGAGTAATTTCTCACATCTGGGAATTTTTTTATTCAACTGTTAGGCTAATTGTGAATTAATAATGTTCTATTCTGTCTTCCCTACAAACATTCTTCCATCCATAGATGGTACAGTCTGTACTGACCCGTTGCATATAGATGGCGGATACCTTCAAAATACGCCTAAGATAATTATGCCTAACCTTAGGCGTCTAAGATGAAATCTTAGGCGTCTAAGAATTTCCCGGTAGAGTTAAATCAACGTATCACAGGACCAGAAATCCCAAACAACCAATCATCTTAGGCGTATTCAATTATTGACCAATGAAATCTTAGACGCCTAAGATTTTACACGCCTAAGAATTCTTACACGTCTAAGATTGATATTTTAGTGATGGAAGGTATCACCAATGTGATAGCTCGCAAAAGCACCTTGGAATACTACTAGCAGCTCGCAAATTGCAAATTCGTACTGCTGCAGTGTTGTTATGGTATTGATTGCATCACAGTGATTATGGATCCCCAGCTCGTTTGCTTCGTTAGTTGCTTTCTTTACTTTCCTGTTAATTCTGTTGTAGTTGGTATGGTCGATGTCATGCTTGTTTCTTCTTTCTTACTTTGCCCAGTACCTCTTGTGCTGTGTCAGTGAAGGTTGTATTCAACTGGTTGTTAAAACTTTCGATATCGAAGTTGGCGATGGCTGCTATAAATGGAGCAAATCTGCCTCCAATCTTAGCCTCAAATTAGATAGCAATGTCGGGATCCTTGGGCTTTTCTAGGCCACGAAGTTGCTGGTAAAAGCATTTCTTGGTTCTGATGAGGTTTTTGTTGGTGCGTATGCCTGGAAAATTGAGATGTTGAAAGATTGTTCTGCTAACCTCAGTATAACACTGTGTATACTTTCAGTTATCAGGGATTTGATCAATTAGTAGATAATTAAATCTGGTCAACCAGAAAAACTCACTTTTGGTCAGATGGAATCACCGACGTTGCGGCCAAAACTTTTGGCCTCCAGCTGGGTGGATGATTTAGGGTTATCCGAGGTCAATCGATGAGGAAGTTGCTTGATGACCTGATCCCAACCATGTGACAGATTAACTCTAACGCCCCCGCTCCTGTTGAGGGACCGTTGTTCGGTGCGTACCCGCACTGCTTCTTTGACTCCTCGTTCAAACCAACGGGGTTCACGGTCCAAAATGACAACGTCGTCAATGTCAAAACTTTGACCACTGATCTCAAGGTGTCTGTAGACAGCTGAATCGTTGCCACTTGAACTGGTGCGTCTATGTTGGGACATGCGACTCTGCAGTGGTTGGCCGGTTTCACCAATGTAATGTTCTTGGCACCCCTGATCTTCAGCGCACTGGACACATACACAACACCACTTAAACGGCATTTGGTCTGCTTGTCCTTTGGGTGTACTAGCGACTGCCGCAGGGTATTGGTTGGCTTGAAGTGTGTAGTGATGCCGTGATCGCAGTAGATCCTTTTTAATTTCTCTGAAACATCCCTATGGTAGGGAATGGTGACAAAAGTCTTGGTACCAGAAGACGCGGTGGGTTCGCTGGCTGGTTTAGCGTCTTTCTCACCACGATTTAGGGCCTTGTCAATTGCCCAGTATTTGTAACCACACGTTTTCAAGGCGTTGCGCAAGTGTTGGTGCTCAGTGATTTTGACACTTGCGCCACGCCTCAAAAAGTTTTGCGCGCTTTGCCCTTTGGTTTCGGTAAAGAAGTCATATAGAAAGGTAGCAACTCCAAAAAATAAACTGAGTGCTTGTAATACTGATTAAAAGCTGAACATATGTTTAGATACATTGTATAGATGTATAAGCTTGTATATAAGAATACCCATGTCCGAAATATCATGTCCCCTGTATGTTCACCAGGTCAAAGGTAATGATATGACTCAGAACTGATGTGAAGATCCACTAACCAGTTACTTGGTTAATATAAATTAAACCAGATACATGGCCAACGGATCTTCCAGTGAGACGGGGAAAAGACTCAAACAGAAATATACGGAGAGCAAAATATAACTTTACAAATAAACTTTAATTCCTTATCAACAAAGTGATCACAACATAATATAGATGATTGAATAATTATGCTCAGGTCCTTCCTCGGCAGCGGCTGGCTGTCAACTACCCAGAATAATAGACGAGGGTAATTGAGGAGAGGGAGCCATGGAGCGATATATTTAAATTAGCTATGGAAAGCAAATAGCGCCATGACAGTAATAATGATGTAAACTGTTAAAGTTGCTCCAATCATGCTGCGTGATACCCCCAAACTCTTCCTCTCAGCATAAGGAACACAAAAAAATTGATTGTCATATTTCTGTAGTATGCGTAGTTCAGGGATTATGACGTCAAATAAACCAAAGGTCAATGACCTTTTACATAATATTCAAATTTAAAAAATGTTCCGATTGGCCCGAAACTTGTCTCAAATCATTGCTTTAATGATCCAGACAAGTAATAATTTCATAATTTGTGTGATTCTTATTGTCAGGTACACATTATAGGCCTTTGCATCCATTAACTATATAGAGCATGCACATGTTTACATTTTGATCATTTGTTTAATCAGAAAATGGGATGATCAATATGTGTAAGGTTTTCGTGTTTCTTTTGTCTAAATGAATAATTTGAAACAATCTGAGACAAGTTTTGGACGAGCATTTTCAAAATTTGAAAATAATGTAAAAGGTCGTTGACCTTTGATCTATTTAACGTCATAACCCCTGAACTATACATACTACAAAAATATGATCGGAGCAATTTTAGTAATTTTAACATTCTACATCATTATGACCTTTGACCTACGCTTTTTTTGTTGTTATTTTTTGCTTCATGTATATTGTTATTCTTGAAATATTCGTTTATTGCTTGTATTTGTTCCTTGTTTCCATTTTTCCTGCTGGTATATTTTGTTTTTTGCTCTGTATGCGCCACGAGCGTTTGTTGCGGATCTGCCCGCTTGACAAGTTATTATTATATAAACCTATTGCCAGCTTTTAACCACAATGTTTAGTAAATTTCTATAGGAGCAAACTATGAAGTACTGCTACCTGTCTAATATGGGGATATTGAGTACACTAAAGCAACTTAAATTATTGAAAAACTTAGGTTTTGGGGTTGGGTGTAACACTTCGATCAGAGAGCCATGGGCTAATCACGGTGCCCAGGGGGCCCCGCAAAAGGAAAATCCGACCCTGAAGATTTAGCTCCTTGCTAAAGCAAACTACCATTATGATCACCATGAAGCCAGTTTTGCTTCTTCATTTTTAAACCAGGATGCAATAATAATAATAATAATAACAAGGGATTTATATAGCGCACATTACAAAAGCCTCTGAGCGCTGAACATATAAATACAGAAAAATAATTACATCAAACCTTAAAATTACACATCATAGATCTTAAAACTACAGTTCATGGCAAGAAAACATAATAAACATATTAATATAACAGTATAACAACCTTAATATTACACATCATAGAACCTTGAAACTGCAATTCATGGCAAGAAAACATACTATAACAGCATCATAATAAACAATAATAAAAACACATTAGTCAAAATAATCATTGAAAAGAAAAGTCTTGTGCAACAATCGTTTATAGACCTAAAAATGAAAAAATAAATACCCACAGGAAAGTTGTTAGGGAAATGACAAAAGGGATTACAAAAGAAAGATAGTACCGTACTTAACATATTTACTATAATTATTGTTTTATTAACGAAAGATAGTCCTTGACAGCTCCTTCATTCATGCTTACATCCATGCTTTTGTCCGTACATCCTATAACGACTGAGATGTTACAAGACAGTTACTTGACAGTACTTAATGAGTTACCACACTAGATCTGTCAATCTGTTAACCGTTTTGATTTCACATAGTAAACGCTAGGTGATTTGCATTGTACACAAATACTTGTATTGAAAATATGGGTTCTTTATTAATTTCTTTGCTTGAAGTTTTGTCAAAAACAAGGATTGAAAGCAAGGAAATCAAGGAAACTAGAATAATTAGCTTTTTTACCAAATTTACCATTTTCCCTTATTGGTGACTTAAGAAGGTGCACAACAATGTCATAATTACGAGGTATGGTCATTATGAAAGTCGACCTTTGACCCCCATATGGATTATTTTGATAAAATATTCTTAATAATCACAAAAAGAGTGTACCTTTGTCTTTCAAATCACATATGTATACATCATTCCACATACTTGATTACGCAACGTTATTAGCATAATAATTATCAATAGCTTACAGACACTGCAAAATCACGCAAAACAGGCGGGTTTTGTGAATTGAAATGAAGGCATGTGTTGTTTAAAAAATATCTCACAGAGAATCTACGTCGTAAATAATATCTAGTTTTGGACATTAAGTCTGCCACTGGAAAAATCAGAGACATGCCATTAAACTTGGGTGTAACGAGATGTCTTTAAACTTTAACACCTTTAGGACCTGAAGGAAGCAACATCATTCTAAAAATTGTCGAAAATTTATGATGTCATTGATTACTTTAAAAATTATACAAATTACTGTTCAAGTGTATAAGCTGGTATATGGTTAGTGATAATTGGTACGAATCAAACAACGATCGTTGAAAATGACAATTTGACTAAAATACTGTACGTATATGCAAATAGAAATTTAATAATTTATGTGACTTATATTGATTATTGATTATTGATAATATCAATCTCAAATGAACGGGATATTTTCTTGGGAATCTCCATTTTTAATGTTTGGGAATTACAATCAACAGAACTGGCGAGACTTCTTAAATCTAAACTTTTGCTTTCATTTATTGCAATATCAAAATATTACAAGAGAAAGGCCTTGTTTTTGTCAAAAATAACACATTTGAAAAACAGATATACATGTGATAAAGAAAGTAATTAATGTAAAGGACAACTTTCATACCACCCCTTGTATATCAATGGCGTCTGGTCGAAATTTCCAAGGGGAAACATTGCAAATATGTCCCACTGACTCGCTCAGAATAAGTTTACAGGGACAAAAGTACATACATTTTTAGGCTCAAGTAGGCGGACAGGATGAAGCATATCGCAAGTTTGGCCAATTTTGTCCCGGTATTTTGAGCTAAGGGGTAACATTCACCGGTTGGTACAACACCTGAACAACCCAATGGCTGCGTCACATTGAGGCATTATCCTCTTCGTAACCCTCTCCCCTTCATAGTACACCAGTCAACTCTTGTACACAACTTAAACGGTTACAGAAATTAATGTTATTTCTTCATTTTTCATTCGTTGATGCTTAATTTCGACGGCCCACAATGTGTCTGCCCACCATCTTTATATACATTAAACATTACGGTTAATTTAGGAAACAGTAATCCACGACTCCAAAAGTAGGGGTCTTTCGGTGACAGACTAAATAAAGAAAAAAGGGGGTCTCTCAGTGAGAGAACAAAAAAAATAGGGGGTCATTTGGTAAGGATGATAAAATAGGGGTAGGAATAGGGGGTCATTCAGTGATGAGAGCATTCATCTTTTGAACTTTGGGCATTCAGTGAGAGCATTTATTCCTAAAAATGGGGTCTTTTATTGAGAGCATATTTTTGAAAATGGGGCCATTCAGTGAGAGCATTTTTGGTTCCTGAAAATGGGGTTTATTTAGTGCTCGAGCATTTATCTTGGAACCTGGTTGTCATTCAGTGAGAGCGTTCATTTATTTTTTTAAATGGGGGTCATTCGGTGAGAAGGCATTTTAAAAAATGGGGGTCATAAGGGGGTCATTCAGTGACAGGCGGTTTGAAAATGGGGGTCAATGTGGCCGCACATCCCCGTCACCTATATGTAGGGAGTGCACCCCGGGCTTTAAATGTAAACTGACCTTTGTGGTTTCATAGGAAAGGTGAAACTTTATGTGCTTCCAGTTCTGAGGTATAATTATGATAATCATGATAATGAAGATGAATTAGTTTTTAAGGAAAATTCAACCTGAATATTATTTACGAAATTTTAAGACTTAACTCTCATCTGCTCCACTACACTCCTAACTATACCAAATTAAAACAGGCTCTAACCATAATTAGCTATACTATGCATCCCTTACAATTGCAACAAAGTACACACATGTTGGCAGAAAAGGTGATGCGAAATTGCGTTTACAAAGCTGTGCGAAATATTTTATATCATTTTGTATTTAATTTTATACCCCTTGTACTGGATTTTTGAATTGGTAACGAAATTGAGTTGAACCACATTGCTTCCTGATTCCCATTTCATTTGTTCCTGCAAGCCACAGTAGCTCTTGGTCTTAGGTCCGTCGGCTGATATGTAATCAACGACCTGCAATATCAACCGTGAATATATATATTCAATACTCACAATATAAGGACATTCACGAAAAACGCGTAACATTAATATCCAATCCCTTAAAAGGGATTGGATATTAATGTTACGCGTTTGCACAGTATTTTTTGTGGGAGCTGAGAGTACACCAGACCTATCGATTTGCATTCTAAATAACCCCTGAACTATACATACTACAAAAATATGATCGGAGCAATTTTAGTAATTTTAACATTCTACATCATTATGACCTTTGACCTACGCTTTTTTTGTTGTTATTTTTTGCTTCATGTATATTGTTATTCTTGAAATATTCGTTTATTGCTTGTATTTGTTCCTTGTTTCCATTTTTCCTGCTGGTATATTTTGTTTTTGCTCTGTATGCGCCACGAGCGTTTGTTGCGGATCTGCCCGCTTGACAAGTTATTATTATATAAACCTATTGCCAGCTTTTAACCACAATGTTTAGTAAATTTCTATAGGAGCAAACTATGAAGTACTGCTACCTGTCTAATATGGGGATATTGAGTACACTAAAGCAACTTAAATTATTGAAAAACTTAGGTTTTGGGGTTGGGTGTAACACTTCGATCAGAGAGCCATGGGCTAATCAAGGTGCCCAGGGGGCCCCGCAAAAGGAAAATCCGACCCTGAAGATTTAGCTCCTTGCTAAAGCAAACTACCATTATGATCACCATGAAGCCAGTTTTGCTTCTTCATTTTTAAACCAGGATGCAATAATAATAATAATAATAACAAGGGATTTATATAGCGCACATTACAAAAGCCTCTGAGCGCTGAACATATAAATACAGAAAAATAATTACATCAAACCTTAAAATTACACATCATAGATCTTAAAACTACAGTTCATGGCAAGAAAACATAATAAACATATTAATATAACAGTATAACAACCTTAATATTACACATCATAGAACCTTGAAACTGCAATTCATGGCAAGAAAACATACTATAACAGCATCATAATAAACAATAATAAAAACACATTAGTCAAAATAATCATTGAAAAGAAAAGTCTTGTGCAACAATCGTTTATAGACCTAAAAATGAAAAATAAATACCCACAGGAAAGTTGTTAGGGAAATGACAAAAGGGATTACAAAAGAAAGATAGTACCGTACTTAACATATTTACTATAATTATTGTTTTATTAACGAAAGATAGTCCTTGACAGCTCCTTCATTCATGCTTACATCCATGCTTTTGTCCGTACATCCTATAACGACTGAGATGTTACAAGACAGTTACTTGACAGTACTTAATGAGTTACCACACTAGATCTGTCAATCTGTTAACCGTTTTGATTTCACATAGTAAACGCTAGGTGATTTGCATTGTACACAAATACTTGTATTGAAAATATGGGTTCTTTATTAATTTCTTTGCTTGAAGTTTTGTCAAAAACAAGGATTGAAAAGCAAGGAAATCAAGGAAACTAGAATAATTAGCTTTTTACCAAATTTACCATTTTCCTTATTGGTGACTTAAGAAGGTGCACAACAATGTCATAATTACGAGGTATGGTCATTATGAAAGTCGACCTTTGACCCCCATATGGATTATTTTGATAAAATATTCTTAATAATCACAAAAGAGTGTACCTTTGTCTTTCAAATCACATATGTATACATCATTCCACATACTTGATTACGCAACGTTATTAGCATAATAATTATCAATAGCTTACAGACACTGCAAAATCACGCAAAACAGGCGGGTTTTGTGAATTGAAATGAAGGCATGTGTTGTTTAAAAATATCTCACAGAGAATCTACGTCGTAAATAATATCTAGTTTTGGACATTAAGTCTGCCACTGGAAAAATCAGAGACATGCCATTAAACTTGGGTGTAACGAGATGTCTTTAAACTTTAACACCTTTAGGACCTGAAGGGAAGCAACATCATTCTAAAAATTGTCGAAAATTTATGATGTCATTGATTACTTTAAAAATTATACAAATTACTGTTCAAGTGTATAAGCTGGTATATGGTTAGTGATAATTGGTACGAATCAAACAACGATCGTTGAAAATGACAATTTGACTAAAATACTGTACGTATATGCAAATAGAAATTTAATAATTTATGTGACTTATATTGATTATTGATTATTGATAATATCAATCTCAAATGAACGGGATATTTTCTTGGGAATCTCCATTTTTAATGTTTGGGAATTACAATCAACAGAACTGGCGAGACTTCTTAAATCTAAACTTTTGCTTTCATTTATTGCAATATCAAAATATTACAAGAGAAAGGCCTTGTTTTTGTCAAAAATAACACATTTGAAAAACAGATATACATGTGATAAAGAAAGTAATTAATGTAAAGGACAACTTTCATACCACCCCTTGTATATCAATGGCGTCTGGTCGAAATTTCCAAGGGGAAACATTGCAAATATGTCCCACTGACTCGCTCAGAATAAGTTTACAGGGACAAAAGTACATACATTTTTAGGCTCAAGTAGGCGGACAGGATGAAGCATATCGCAAGTTTGGCCAATTTTGTCCCGGTATTTTGAGCTAAGGGGTAACATTCACCGGTTGGTACAACACCTGAACAACCCAATGGCTGCGTCACATTGAGGCATTATCCTCTTCGTAACCCTCTCCCTTCATAGTACACCAGTCAACTCTTGTACACAACTTAAACGGTTACAGAAATTAATGTTATTTCTTCATTTTTCATTCGTTGATGCTTAATTTCGACGGCCCACAATGTGTCTGCCCACCATCTTTATATACATTAAACATTACGGTTAATTTAGGAAACAGTAATCCACGACTCCAAAAGTAGGGTCTTTCGGTGACAGACTAAATAAAGAAAAAGGGGTCTCTCAGTGAGAGAACAAAAAAATAGGGGGTCATTTGGTAAGGATGATAAAATAGGGGTAGGAATAGGGGGTCATTCAGTGATGAGAGCATTCATCTTTTGAACTTTGGGCATTCAGTGAGAGCATTTATTCCTAAAAATGGGGTCTTTTATTGAGAGCATATTTTTGAAAATGGGGCCATTCAGTGAGAGCATTTTTGGTTCCTGAAAATGGGGTTTATTTAGTGCTCGAGCATTTATCTTGGAACCTGGTTGTCATTCAGTGAGAGCGTTCATTTATTTTTTTAAATGGGGGTCATTCGGTGAGAAGGCATTTTAAAAAATGGGGGTCATGGGGGGGTCATTCAGTGACAGGCGGTTTGAAAATGGGGGTCAATGTGGCCGCACATCCCCGTCACCTATATGTAGGGAGTGCACCCCGGGCTTTAAATGTAAACTGACCTTTGTGGTTTCATAGGAAAGGTGAAACTTTATGTGCTTCCAGTTCTGAGGTATAATTATGATAATCATGATAATGAAGATGAATTAGTTTTTAAGGAAAATTCAACCTGAATATTATTTACGAAATTTTAAGACTTAACTCTCATCTGCTCCACTACACTCCTAACTATACCAAATTAAAACAGGCTCTAACCATAATTAGCTATACTATGCATCCCTTACAATTGCAACAAAGTACACACATGTTGGCAGAAAAGGTGATGCGAAATTGCGTTTACAAAGCTGTGCGAAATATTTTATATCATTTTGTATTTAATTTTATACCCCTTGTACTGGATTTTTGAATTGGTAACGAAATTGAGTTGAACCACATTGCTTCCTGATTCCCATTTCATTTGTTCCTGCAAGCCACAGTAGCTCTTGGTCTTAGGTCCGTCGGCTGATATGTAATCAACGACCTGCAATATCAACCGTGAATATATATATTCAATACTCACAATATAAGGACATTCACGAAAAACGCGTAACATTAATATCCAATCCCTTAAAAGGGATTGGATATTAATGTTACGCGTTTTCACAGTATTTTTTGTGGGAGCTGAGAGTACACCAGACCTATCGATTTGCATTCTAAATACGAGGAATGTTCTTCTGATATCAAATATTGTTGATCTTTTGAAATTTGCGATATAATACAAAATTAAATTTTAATATTTTTTAAATTTTTGATATTTTTAAATATCAAAAATTAAAACAGTCCTCGAAGTAAACTTTTATGTACTTGAAGTGTATGTAGCTGGGATGAAAAACCGACGATTTTTTTGCCCTAAAAGACCTACATTTGTTGGTGTTTTGGTAAAAAAAGTCCAATTCTTCAATACGAAAGGTCAAAATTTTCAATTTGATCGTCGGCTTTTCATCTCAGCTACATACAATTTAAGTACATATCAGTAGATTTAGAAAGTTTACTTCGAGGACGAAAAATGTGTATTATATCGCGAATTTCAAAAAATCTAAATTATTTTATATCAGGACATTCTTCGTATTCAGAATGTAATTCGATATGTCCGAGGTGCTCTCATGTACCACTAAAATACTGTGCACACGACCATACCCCTTAATGTAATCCATTAGATACAAGATAATCTCGGAATTAAAAAAAATGTGTTTTTCCCTTTTGTGTTGTTTTTGTTTTTGTTTTTGTTTTTGTTTTTGTTTTTGTTTTTGTTTTTGTTTTTTGTTTTTGTTTTTGTTGTTGTTGTTGTTTTTTTGGTTTTTTTTTGTTTTTTCGTGTTTTTTTTTTGGTAAAGTTTGGTGGAATAGCTTATGTACTGATTGTACTCAGTATCAGTGCACGCGGCTAGTGCTGAAATGATCTGTGAAAAACCTTTTAAAGAGTGTACTGTTAACTCAAGTTGGACTCATGGTACATTTACCTCTAAACTATCATTTGGACAGCGACCATCTGATAATCCATCTTCCAATCGAAATCCACGAAAATTTAATTCGACTTTTTTACCAGGAGGTGCAACGATGATAGTTTGACATAGGGCATTTGCTGGGTAGGGGAGAGCGGGGAGTGTTCGCCCTATTTTTTTCTGACCAGCCTAGCGATGTCAATTTTAAGGTTAGGGATGACCTGATTAGCCCATGTGAAAGCCCTATGTCTTAGCTATATACGGCCACAATCCCAGAACTATAGGGCTTACAATAGCAACAGGATAGAGCAAACAAAAAAGTTTTGCAAAGTGGCGAACTTGCCCCATATTGGGGCAGGTTCGCCCATATCGTGGGGTAAGTTCACCCTAATCCCCCAAAAAGGTTTAAACATTGCATAACAATAACATATTCAATGCAAACATTTAGCAAGGGTATACAGGGCATTCATTCTCATCTGGGGAGTCACTAAATTTGTTGCAGGGTCGGGTCAGGGTAAAATGTAGGGGTCCAAAGTGAGTTTAAACGTATCATGTTTACAGCTTCGGGGAGATTATGGATTAGGAAATAAACGGTGGTATGAGCAATACTGATACCAGATAACTTTAAAAAACATGCTTTTCAGTTGTTTTACCTTGTTTAATGGTATAATTATCAATATTTTGCATGATACGCGGATGGGGCAGGTCCGCCCTCCAGTTTGGGGTAAGTCCGCCCGGGGAAGATATAGGGCGAACATGCCCCATCCTCAAAAGGGCGAACGTGCCCCTTGTGCACATTTTTGTATTTTCTTAAGGGTATGCAAAATACAAATCGAATAAGGAGTTTATAACTGCATTTAATCTTTGACAAATCCCATATGTTCCCAATACAGATTTCCATTAAAACCATCTGTATTTATGTATCAATGATAATACAACATTATTAATGCAAGAAAAAGTTACGTTTTGGTGTAAATTTTTTGTTTTGGCTGCAGTTCGATGAGCACGTCCCTATATGTCATGTAGCTAACATGAGAAGTTTATAATGACCTTTGTCACTTAATTTTGCCATCACCAAATTCCCCGATGGCCGTAGTGCTGAGAAACAAGGGGTGGGCGAACCTACCCCTAGGGCGAACACTCCCCGCTCTCCCCTACTTGTCGGGGTAGTTTGGGGTCTCCAGGATCCCTTCTTGGTCGGTGTAAATTTGGTTACATTCTACATAACAGACACGAATGATAGAAAAATACTACACTTTGAATAATGACCATTTATTTTCAAGAAGAAAAATTTCTCCCCAATAAGTAACAGAAAAAAAATCATGATGATAATATTCTGGGTTTTTTTTCATAGTTTCCTTTCATCAGACAACATGTCAATAGTAACTGTGAACAAAACTTTGGCAAACTACATCATTTACTGCAGGTAGCAAATTCGTTCTATATGCGGATGACACCACTTTGTACAATCCAATTAAAAACCATCAGGACGATTTTCAAGAGGACATCACCAAAATCTCCGTTTGGTTTCTTGCAATCTACTTCAGGCCAATGCTAAGAAAACCAAAGCCATGATCATCTCCACCAAATACTACCCCTACCCGGACCTTCTTTTACAACTTGACAACCAACCTATTGATAGAGTGACAGACATCACATTCCTTGGCATTCACATTTCTAGTAAATTAAATTGGAACATCCACATTGATGTCCTTTGTAAGAAGGCTCGTCGGATGATTGGCATGATACACAGGAACTTCCACCTTGCTCCTCAACACCTTCGTCGCACCTTGTATTCTTCTCTGGTCATTCCAGCTCTTGAGTACAGCAGCTCAACCTGGCACCCACTCACCAAAACCCAAACCAACCGCCTGGAATATGTAGGTTTGCCTGCCGGGTCATATTACAATCTTGGGACCTGGATCATGACAGCCTCCTTTCCCAAACTATTCCTCCCATCTCTTGAGGCCCGTCGCGACTCCTTTACGGTGCGACATGTGTTCAAATTATTGCCGGCCTTTCATCTGTTCCTAATGTATTCACACCTCATTCAACTATTCCCGAACTCTCTACCCACCTTTCAGCTGCCTCACACTCAGAAGTTTCTTCTACCTTGGTCCTATGTTATGGAATGAGCTACCGGAAAATGTTGTATGTTGTCCCACATTGTCCGCTTTCAAGGCTGTAGTTAAAGCACTCCAATAGTTGTCTTTTTTAAACTTTTTTTTGCTTTTCAGTTTATTTTTTGTTCGCTTTGTATGTAGGGCTTCCCTTTAATTTAGTATCTTTGAGCACAATTGGGTATTGCCTGTGCTTTTGCCAAATGTAATAAATACAACAAGGTAAATACGTGGATATATGTATCTGAGAACTACTGATGTTTGAATATATAAAGGAAAAGTTTATCCCTGACATTATCTGTACTGTTTACCCTTACCTGGGGTATCCGCTTGCGAATCGACGAAGTGGTATTTAGCTTCATACCCATGACCAGCCTCGGTAGCATTGTGTTCAATCCACAGGACTTTATCCTGTATCCAAATTTCAGTGGGTAGCCACAGCGATGGAATATCGGCACAGTATATATACGGATCGTAGTAATCGTCAAAGTCCCGTACGAAAACGGATTCACTTGCTGGAAATGTTTCAAGTAAAAGTAAAAAAAAAAAAAAAAACCCACAACAAAATGACATTTTTGCTTGACAAAACCAAGTGAATTTTTACTCACTACAATATTTCGTCTTTCTCATCGGAGGACTTCATCAGGTATGGCTGATAGGGTCATCTCATCCACTTTCCCAGGAGACTGGTTTCCGGTGTTGTTTTGACTCTTTTCCAGTGGGTCGTATACGTCGCTTAGAATGTATGTGCCCTCCTCTCTATTTAAAGTCCTGCTCCCCCTTCTTCTTTATCTCTGGTTTCTCAAACATCTCTAGATTTTTTATTGTGCTCCCGCCCAAGGATCCTGGAAACCTTGCGTTCAGAACGGGTATATGTTTTGTTTGTGGCCTTGTTGACTTCAGCTTTGTGTTCTGCCATTCTAATTCCAAACATGCGAGATGTTTTGCCAACATAAGATTGATCACTGTTTTGGCATCCGATTTCGTAATGCAATTACCTGTTTTTTTCTTTCTCACGTTTACCTTTTGGGATGGCACATACTTCACATAAGTCACGTATACGACTCACTTTTAAAGACTGGAAAATAGTATAAACAACACCGGGAAACAGTCTCCCGTGAAAGTGGATCAGATGACGAGATCAGTCGTACCTGATAACCCAGCAAACACAAAAACGTTTTTAAAACGTTTTAAATAAGTTATATTTTGGGTTTTGGTTTAGGTAAAAACATTTTATTAACATTAAAATGTCGGGTTATATAAAGGTCATGAAAATCGTTTTAAAACGTTTTGTATAAAAACACACTACAACAATATTTTAAAAATGTTTTCGAAATGTCATTTTAAACTATTTTTTGCAAACATTTTTGGCCAAATATTTTGTCAACACTTAAATAACATTATGATAAAATATTTGCACCCAGCAAAAACAGAAATGTTCTTAAAATATTTTTTACAAAACGTTTTAAAAACATTTAAATGTCGGGTTATATAAAGGTCGTGAAAACATTTTAAAAACGTTATTGAAAATATTTTGGGCAAACATTTTGTGCAAAATATTTTTTCAACCCCAAAATAACAGTCTGTTTAGAATGATTTGTACCAAGTTTTCAAAAATGTTTTTGGAATGTTATTAAAACGTTTTTATACCCTTTATATAACCCGACATTTAAATGTTTTCTGTAAAACATTTGTGTTTGCTGTGCAGTAAATTACCCACAAATGGTATTTAATGTTAATATGAAAACGTTTTATACCATTAATGTACCCTTTATATAACCCGACATTTAAACGTTTTCTGACAACCTTTTATAACCTTTTGCGAATGATGTCGAAAACGTTTTGTGTTTGATGGGAAAGTCCTCCGATGAAAAGGACGAAATATTGTAGTGAGTAAAAATTCACTTGGATTTGTCAAGAAAAAATGTCATTTTGTGTATTTAAGGGAGTGTTCATTAATACTTTGGTAGGGGGCTGGTCAAATTTTCACTCGAAAACTTTTTGACCCCCCCTCTTTGACAGACAAAACTTTTGACTCCCCCAATAATCGTATAGCAAACATACTTAATAGTGTTGTTTCCAGTGATGGGACAATGGCGCATGAAATACAAGCACAAGGACATTTTCATTTTATACTTAATCAGGGTGTTTATCTGATTTTACAGAGATAAATGAAATAGAGGATTTATTTGGAGGCACATCAGCATAATTTGGATTCGCGGCTATAATGATAGTGCAAATGCGCGCGAACAGCGCAAAAACTCTGGCCATATTGAAGCTTGAATGGTCAAATATTGTTAAAATTATAACTAATTTATGCAAAAAGCTAAAATGGTCAAATATGAGATTAATTTGGTCACTCAAATGTACACAGATTTTGGTATCGTGGTATCTGGGCCTGTGCCCACTCTGCCCTATGGTAAATCTACCCATGGGCCTACATTGTATGTGTACAAAATAATTTTGCAATGAGAAATAGTAAACTGAAGTGTGCAGTTTACGTGCAAGGCATCACTGCCCGTGACCACGCTTTGTCACATGGCAATCGTGGGGTCAAATATCACACAGGGGTCACAGAGGTCTATTGCCGTTTGGTCTAATACCATTTGGTCTAATTCCCGTTTCGTCTATATTCAATTGGTCTATTACCAGAAAGGCTAATTGCCATTTAGTCTAATAATCATATAGTCTAATATCCAATTAGTTTAATATTGTTTGGTCTAATACCCAGTATGTCTACTAACCATATAGTCTAATAACCATTTGGTCTAATATTTTTTCGATGACCATTTAGTCTAAAAACCATTTGGTCTAATAACCATTAGGTCAAATACTCCTATGGTCTAATAACCATTTAGTCTAATACCATTTCGTCTATTTACCAATTTGTCTAAAAAAATTGCCATTTCGTCTACTACTGAATACGGGCTGAAAATACATGTATAATGATGTAAACAAACATACTAAGTGTATCAAATCTTATGCATTCTTAGTAGATTTATTATTGTTTATTGATATATCCAAAAAATGAAAACTAATACATGTAGCCTGCAGGTATTGTATAATATTCCTGTCGAGTGAAAGTGACATTGTGCCGGGCTATTTGTCCTTTCCTCGATCTTTTTAAAGGTTAATATGATAATAGACCAGGTGCATCACGCATCACCTGGGGTGCCACGGATGTATGGCATTTACCAGTATTGCCATTCCAACATTAAAACAAATTAAGTTTTCATGTTTTTGTCATTTGCATATGGAGTTATGTGTAGATAATACATGTAGGCCTATAGACCTGTTACACTGTTTATGAAACGTCCTTCTTTAAGACCACGGTGACCCTGGACTATGACCTCACACTCACAGTATGTGTAATAGCGTTATTGCGCCTATGCAGCCTCACGCATGCTATTAGACCAATCACTTAATAGACCAATTGGTAAGTAGACTAATTGGCATGTTAGACCAAATGGTTTGTAGACCAAATGGGTATTAGACCAAATGGCTATTAGACTTCTTGGTTATAGACCAAATGGGTATTAGACTAAATGGTTGTTAGCCCAAATGGTTTTAGACTTATTGGTTATTAGACCAAATGGTTATCGGACTAAATGATAATCGGACCAAATGGTTATAGGACCAAATGATTATTGGACGTACTGGATATAGACTTAATGGGTTTAGATTAAATGGATATAGACAAAATGGATATTAGACCAAATGGTATTAGACCAAATGGAGGTTAGTCGTCACAGAGCTCTAATTATTGTCAAGGGTTGATATAAGATTATTTCAGGGGTTATTTCAAGGTACAGTTTCTGTAATATGAATGAAATATTTGTAATCTTAGCATACAAATCTTTCATGAAATAAATTAGTGGTCATCAAATGTTATTCAGGGTCAAATAATAGGCCTAATGTCTATATTAATGGAATGCTTATACTTGGACATGAACATATATGTGTGAGCCAACAGCCGTCGACAAAATGTGTTTTCTTGTGGGGTTATCCTTAATTTTTGCCATTTTCACTTACGCACAAAGCGTTCGTAACTTTTTACCCCTCCCCTCGAGTTGAAAATGGCGAAGGATTTGCCATTGATGAATATACTGTATTTCTTTCATCAACACAGGTGCCTCAATTCAAGCCGAGGCAGCAGATAATTACCAAGTTCACCACAAAACTGCACTATGTCTTTTAATCAAAGCAATAATGACCTAACCTAAATACCTACCGTGGTCTTGGCATACACCGCAACTTTTCTGACAGTTATTGAGCATATAGTTTGGATTAGCGATGCATTCACCAATACTAGCCCAGTATTCACAATGATTGTTGTTATTAACGCAAGCTGGAATAATGATAAAAACAAACAAATATAATGTTACTTATAAATGTAATAATAATCAATTTGATGAAAGCGTTTAAACTTTTATACCGTTTGTATTTTTAAGAAAAAAGAAACATTAATTTAAATTAATTTGATGATATCATGCACAGATTTCCGACAGAAATCGTCGGGCTCATCACATAGTGACGTCGTATCGTACGGAAATCTGTACAGATGTTTTGGGGGAAAGTGAGTTAGAAAGTTGAAGTTCTCCTCTTAATATTTATCATCAAGCAACGACGATTAAAATAAATCAAACGACAAAATTAAACTGCAAGAAAGTTATGTAAAGGTCTCCTTGCAACTTTATTTATTTTCTTTCCCCATGTCAGACTAACTTTCGGATAAAATAAAACACCATTCATTCCCAAAGGCATGCGTGGTATTTTTTTTTCGGTCTACGAGACTTCCATAATAAAACGTAAAAATGTGTTATTGTTTATCAAACAAACTATCAGAAGTCAAGGTGTGCATCATTCCTTGCACCACATACCCAAGTGCAGGGGTTCTCTAATTTTGATTGGGTAGGTTAGTATACGACTAGGTCTCAGAAAACTTACCCAGAAATTAACCGTGACGAAAGAACCTAAAATTTATACCACTTTAAGGAATTTTCTGTTAAAAATCAATGTAAGACGCACCATATCAAAATGTTGTTATAATAATTCTAAGGTAGATTTGTTAAATTCTGGATAAATTTTTGAGAAACGTCCTTTCTAAAACCATATGAAAATGAGAGCCATAAGTAAATCAAAATGTACCCCGAATCTAAACTAATATGACTAAAAGTGCACCCCAAATCTGTTCCACATCCCAGTACTCTTATTTCAAACAAGAACCTTTCAAGATCACATCATATAAGGGGGACATATAATGTTCTTGCAATTAAAGTATTAGTTTCTTGTTTTTGTCGCCGAACAGTGAACATCTACAGTTTCAGGACGGACGTCCCTTTGCTGCCATTGATCATCCTCCAGGCAGTAGCGTAGCCAGTGAGGTGGCAAGGAGGGGGGGGGGGGCAGACTGGCCCCTCTGACAAAAAATGAAAGAGGACATCTGGAGGGCGAAGGAAAAGAAAAGGGACAAGGAGCCCCTTTTCCATCAAAATTCACAATTTACTGTCCGTAAATTCACCAGTTACTGTCCGTTTTCCTATACACAATACACAGAGCTCTCACAATTGACGCGTGACCTCTACAAGTAATGTATGTTAGAAGTATAGGCAATTGCCTAGTTAACGTCACTGTGTGAAAAATAACCGGCCAACATTTAAAGTATTCTCTGAAATTCTAGAAAATATAGTTTTGTAACATGTCCTAAACTTTTAGCTAATTTAGGTGTTTGGAAATATTCGCACTTTGGTGTTTTAATGTATGTTATAGGTAATAGGGCATTGCCTAGTTAACGTCACTGTGTAAAAAATAACCGGCCAATATTTAAAGTATATTCTCTGAAACTCTAGAAAATATAGTTTTGTAACATGTCCTGAATTTTAAGCTAATTTTAATATAATCGTTCACCCAACTGAAACGATTATACCAGCTCATTGCTCATTGCACAGGTAAAACAGAAACATGTGTAGTTCGGATTTAACCAGAGAAGATCTGATTTAATCAGTTGAGCTGTTTTCAATGAGTGTTATCTTGGTTTAATAGTTTTTAATGGGGGTTAAGTCCTGCAAAGGTCATGGTTAATTCTACTGTAGACATGACTGCATCATGCCCCGATCATGGGTCAAAATAGTGTAAAATACAAAATTTCTGCGCGCTGCGTGCGCACATTGATCATGAGCGAAAATAGTGTCAAAATCAAAATATTTGGGCGCTACGCGCGCACAGTACAAATAATACCATTACCATTTATAATCAATCAATTAATTTTATTTATCCATTCATATCGAAAGGTTTGGCTGCAAAACGATTCTCTTATAAATGCATCTACGTACGCACAGTTTCCACCTCGACACACCTGAGTACACACATTTTTTCTAAGCACAGCAAGTCTAGCACAGTCTTCACAGTCTGTTTTTACACTACACGGTTGAGTGTGTAACATTATAACAGCTGTGTTTTAAAACCCCGGGTGAACCTTAAAATAGTGTGCAAATTTTATGTCATTAAATGAAAGAGCACACTTATATTGTCCATTATACTAGAGTCACTAGAGTCAATGGCCGATATGGCTCTATAAATTGTAACTCTTGTGCAAAAAGTTACTATTTTCGTCCGTTTTGTCATACGGTTGTAAATTCAATGAACTATGACTTTGTTAAACGAGCGCTTAGAAATTGATATTCAGCATGTGATAATATTATATACAATATTAATTATATAGTTACAATTAATGAAAAATTAAATTTAAATGTAATTTCACGGCAGTGAAATGATGCCACTTGCACCCATATCTCAAATGCACAGTTTATCCCTTACATATCCTGTGTCTTGAATAGCTACATAGCACACCACCCTGTGGTTAAGAGGCTAGGAAATAATTCCTAATATCTCATACCTTAGTTTGTATGCCTTTATCTAATCTTGCCCCACTGACAACTTACTATTTAACACTTAACCTGTCCAAGAGTCTGTCCAGCGTAGGAATTTTTTAGCCTTTTTTAGAAACATGTTTGCAATTGGCCTATGGCCATCACATGCTGGCAATACACATAACTGATTGGTTAATCAAAACTAGCAGGGGTTAGATCAGGCCTCATCACAAAGTAAACATATTATTCTGTATAGAAAACTGTGTAGCAGGTGATTTATTTCAGATAAAGTTCAATTACTACATTGCCCAAAACTAAGTCCATTATCTATAGTTAATTGAATGTTTATTGACTCTTGTAGTAACCCGTGTGTATAAACCTGTATAATATTGACAAAGACAAATATCACTGACCCTGACAAAAGCTAGCAAGAGTTAATAAAATTCCTTTAAAAAAGGAATGGGCGCCCAATGTGAGCTTGGTCCTGATGTGGTGAATGTGGTGTTTAGATTTGGTATTATCATCTCTTGTAAACCCGGTGACACCTCATTATAGATTTTAGACCTGTCGCGACGTCGTAAGAGGGAGGTTGTAAGAGGGAATAGCCTTTTACAGGCACGAATTGGGCCATATATAAAGAAAGTTTTGCTACTTTGCAACACAATAAAAACCTAAATGCAAAATGAGATCCTGTAGGTGGCTCTCGAGGTGGCTTAAAAACTAAATGCAAAATGAGGTTTTTAAAAAATATTGTTTTCCAGAGTCAAGACACAGGTATCATTATTAAGCCTCATATCACTTATTTATTGTCAAATAAGTGCAGAGTAGGTTAGATATGAATATTAAATGTTAGATCAAAGTAGCTCAAAGTACATGGACTATACACCTGATCCGTGAACTTGTTTTTTTTTAAGACAAATTCTTGTTTTGTATATACAATAAATTGAGCACACAATTTTATGAAAAACGTTAATAAGCAATATGATGGATGAGGACACTGCTAAACTCAGAGCGCGAGGCGTAATGTCCTCGGCCTAAAGTTACAACTTAGGCAATTTACTAAAAAGAACAAAAAGAAAAAAGTATGAAAGGTACAAGCTTAGGGCCTACACTAAAAATCGCGCACCCAATGCACATGAAAAAAATAGTGAAAAACAAAAATTATATGGCCAAATGTCCATGTCTATTGGATATACAATTTAAATATTAATGACATGCACACATATCAATACAAAATGTAAAACTAATAGTAGAATGTGCCAGAAAATGAGAGTGTCGAGTTCGTCATATGACATACCTTGTGGTAAGCAATTCACATTGATCAAAGTAAATTCGAAGACAATATCCTTTCCAGGGGGTGCTACAATCGCCCATCTGCATATGCGACCGTTGGGTGTGGGTTCAAGTCGAGTAATTATTCCTTCTACTTCTGTCGACATCCCATCACAGCTTACTGGCACTGGCACTATTCAATTAAACAAAGTAAAAAATACTTGAGAATAATTTAGGAATGTTAGGTTCATAACCCAATAATTAATGTTTTAACTTATCAATCATTTTTCATATTGACATTTAGGAGCAAGAATAATTAAAAAGGGGGAAATGATTGGCTTTCAACTTGAACACAATATGGCTAAGATCTCGGAGGGGGTTCTCTATGGTTGCAGGTATACAGGGGTGTGCCATTGTTTTGGGGTACCTTTTCAGTGATTTTGGGACGTACTGATACAGTGCGATATACTCAAAAATTGTTTGAACCTATTGTTATAGTTAATCTTGTTGCATCATCACTTCTACAGCGAACATAATACTTTTCGATTTTAAATCGCCAATACAGTCAATTATAATACCACACCACCCTACGCCATACATAAATTCGTCTATAGCCCTATTTCCCAAATACGAAATTAGAAAAAGGAAATTTAGTTTGGCAGTAGTGGGCCTCGAACCCACGACGCAGCTAGCTGCTATCATGGCGACACTATACTTTCAGCGCGCTAGACCTGTCCACCACCTGACTTATGTGTAGCCATTTTGAAATTGGAACATATCAAATCAATTTGAAAGCGCTATTTTAGCAAATTCACAGTTCATTGAATTTACCGCCGTATGACATAACAGGCGAAAATAGTAACTTTTTGCACAAGATTTGCAATTTAAAGAGAATTGGCCATTGCTAATTCTAGTGACGCTAGTATATGGACAATATAAGTGTGCTTTCTCATTTAATGACATAAAATTTGAAAAATATTGTAAGGGACATCTGAGGTTTTGACTTTGAAAACTTACATTTTGGTCAAAATATGTGCTTGGATAGGAAGTTTTCAACAGATTTACCACATTCGCCTTGCTATAACATTAAATTGCGTCCACATTATAGACCCCCAAAATTTATTTCAGAAAATAAAAGATTAGACGAAACAATAATCTTTGGCAGTCTAATGTAATTTTACATAGATTTTTCACCATCTTTATAGCCTTCATTCTTCACAAATCTAATGTATAGATTTTTCACCATCTTTATAGCCTTAATTTTTCACAAAAATAAAAAAAAGTTTGGCGTATAATACTTTTAAAAAACCATATCAACTATACCACGAGTTGGTATCACGAATCGTTATATATGATGTACGTTTAATATTCATATATTCTATTATACATAGGATGCATCAGTTTCTACACAAAAATATTTCATTGAAAACCCTCGCACCCGGCTATTTCAAAAAAGTAATCAGGCTTCCTTAGCATTTCCAGTAAATTAGCATTAAAATATACTTTATTCCAAAAGCATTCTAGAAACACTTGGGTTTTGACGGACACTGCACTGTGTTATAATACAAATCTCAAATTCGCTGTAGAAGTGATGATGTAACAGGATTAACTACCATAGCAATAGGTGAATACAATTTTTTTAATATATCACCCTGCACTTGCACTCATAACCTGTGTTTGTCTGCAAGCATAGATTGAATAAAATACCGCTCTTATCAGTATCATATGAATAATCTATAGAATTACGATCCAGGTCTTTAATAGTGGTCAGCAACAATCTGTGCCTGTGCCTAGCGTACTATAAATCACTGTGCTTTTTAAAAACACTAATCCGATATCCCACACTTATGGGGTTAGGATACTTGTTCTGAATATGTGACCGTACAGCACGAATGAGCCGTAAATGTCCTCAATTGTATTCCGAGTTACAGTGTAAAATGGGCATGAATGTCGTATTCATTGGTACCTCAATTTGGTGCTACGTGTACCTCATTTAATGAGATACACGTAGCACCAAATTGAAATACCTATGAATATGACCTTCATGCCCATTTTACACTATAACTCGGAATACAATTGAGGACATTTACGGCTCATTCGTGCTGTACGGTCACATATGTTGTTCTTTAATCAATGTCTTCCAGATTGATAGAATCGATGTAACTTCCTGCATGACATGTGTCGAAGGTTAGTGCAAGAGACTCTATCTGAAATATAGCTGCCAGATAGGGTCATCTTGTACTAACACTATGATATATCACATGACTTGAAGCTTCATGCAATCATTCAGGTAAATAGAACCATGTTAGGAAAAGAACTGAACCAGCCAACGACGTCTTTGTGATCATTGTAATAAATATAGCCATTTCATCTTTTCATGGTCTTTTATAATAACGGTTCAATTCAGAAGTATATACAATAAGGGCATTACCTGTTTGCGGTACGTAATACTGATACTGTATCATAGGGTTCACGTTGCCATATTTGTTAGGGTCATACCGGAGATAAACTTCAAATTCAACAAGTTCTGTAGTTGGCCCATCTACGGCTATAGTTTCCTCCAAATTGTTTATGCTGTAGCGTATGATCATGTCACCAGCACTATACCGATCAATGAAAGGCCAACCTGAAGCCACTACTAAAGGATCGCCCATTAAAACACGATTGTCATTCACTTTTGCCACTACACAAACGAAAAATAATATAAGTATGAGGGTAGAGTAATTATAAATCAAATTATACTTAAAACATAACATAACATAACATAACATAACATAACATAACATAACATAACATAACATAACATAACATAACATAACATAACAGAAAACCTTTGATGCGTTGTTCCTTATGACAAGCTCGTAGCGCTTTTTTTGTTGTTGTTGGGACGCATCATTTTCGCAAAAATGAATGGGGAAAAAGAAGTAATTCATTGGTAGATTACTAGCGCACATAGGCTTAGATCCCGGGGGATGAAGGATATATCCCCTCAGTATTTTGCTATTGGGTTGGTCCATACAGTCACCCTGCCCCAATGTTGACGCCTGTATCATATGAGTTTCTTATGTCAAAAAGAAATCTACACCCCTGCCAGCGCAGTCACCTTCGAAGCCTTATTCAGATGTGCACTCCATTATAATGCCTCTTTGAAAGGGTCTCGAGAAGTATTTCTTGAGCTGCATATCTCTTGTCTTCGGTAGGCATTAAACAATTCTCTGAGGTCTCTGGACGTAGGATCAGATTCTGGTGGGTTAAACCAATTTTAAGGGATCCCAACCGTCGCGCTTCCCTCGGAGATATATTTTTAAAATACCACCACCAGCAGAGATTGGGCACTCCATCCTATTTTCAGGCTAGAAACAGCTGATATGAGCAGCATAAACTAGCGTGACATTATTGGTATAATTTTGGTGTGGATGCATTGTTTGCCGTAATGTACAATTTCTATTTTGTCATTTTTAACGTGGAGTTTAATGTGGGACCAAATATCATAATTAATATGACATTATGACAAGACTGCTCTATTGACTTAGCACAGCCAATTAGCAGTGTCGGCAGCAGGATTTATTTTACGGGGGCATTGGGGTGGAAACGAATTTAGGGTGGGAGCAAAACGACAAGTTTTGCGCAAAATTGCCGAAAAACTGAAAATTTACGTAATTTGGCGTTTTTTGCCTCAAAAGTGGGGGGAGGGTGCAAACTGGGGCACGGTTGTTTGATGTATATAGAATTGGCTTCATTATTAACTAAATGCAAACTATAGATGGCGCTTTTTATCCTAAATCATATTTCTTTATTTGCATGGGGTAGGTGATTAATACTGCCATTAAAACAGCTGGAATAGGTGAAACAAGCAACAAGGAAATTTGATTGATTGATTGATTATAAACATATTTTATCAAACAATAAAAGGAATTATTTGTATTAAAAGCTTGAAAGAGTAATTTCCAATAACTAAATAGCGCCACCAATTTTGTCATTAATAGATACATTTTATATCCGAAAAAGCTGTAAAAATGCTATAAAAATGAATAAGTTTGTAAAAGAGGGGAAATTAAAGTTGAGAATGACTCAAAAGCACCTGTATACATTAGTATGGTATCACATTTAGCTGTTTAAGCCTAAAATTTGGTTGTACTTGATGTTTTGTTTAACTAATAAATGATCCCATCAAACAACCGTGGGGGGGGGGGACAAGAAAATTATTTGGCGGAAATGTCCCCTCCCCCCCCTTTAGCGCCGCCTCTGCCAATTTGGCTGATTCCATTTACGTGTAATTTGCAAAACGTGTCAACTTTATGATACCAAAAATCAGGATTGAAAATATTGAAATATATATATATAAGAACGTCGATCGTACATTGTGGTTTTAAATAAACTTTAATTATGTTAATATGTATGGTTCAAACAAACACTACCATTGTTGATATGCGATGCAAGGCCCACTGATGATAAGTGAATCTACTCAAGATAGAAAATAAAAGAATAAGGAACAAATTTGACTTACTCATATAAGTATGTTTGTTGGTATTCTTTATACGGAGATAGGTTGCGTCAATAGGTAGAGTCAAGAAAGTAACATAACCTTGGAATAAATAAAAGAACACAAATTGTTATCTCTCTGTATTAAAATTGCTACGAAAGCGGTCGATATAGGTGCGTAGGTGTGTGAGAGTATGCGGGTTTTTACATGGCCTGTTTGAATGTACCGCAAATTACTCATCACTATTTTGTATTAATTAAAATTCACGTGACTCAGACAAGACAAAATGGAATTTTTTAATCATTTGATGTATATAGGTATGGATACCTGAGAACCTACATTTTGTGAGTAATTGATAATTAAGAATCTACATTGTGTTAGTAATTGATACTTGAGAATCTATATTATGGGAGTAATGGATACTTGAGAATCTATGTTATGTGAGTAATGGATACTTCAGAATCCACATTATGTGAGTAAGGGATACTTGAGATTCTACAAAATGTGGATAATGGATACTTGATAATCTACATTATGTGGGCAATGGATACTTGAGAATCTACACAATGCGAGTAACGGATACTTGAGAATCTACATTATGTGAGTAATGGATACTTGACAATCTACATTTTGTGAATAATAGATACTTGAGAATCTACATTTTGTGAGTAATGGATACTTGAGAATCTATATTATGTAAGTAATGGATACTTGAGAATCTACATTTCGTGAGTAATGGATACTTGAGAATCTGCTTTATGTGAGTTATGGATACTTGAGAATTCACATTTTGTTGGTTATGGATACTTGATAATCTACATTATGTAAGTAATGGATACTTGATAATCTACTTTATTTGAGTAATTGATACTTGAAAATCTACATTATGTGAGTAATGGATACTTGTGGATCTACATTATGTGAGTAATGGATACTTGTGGATCTACATTATGTGAGTAATTGATACTTGAAAATCTACATTATGTGAGTAATGGATACGTGAGCATTTACATCACGTGAGTAATGGATATTTGAGAATCTATATTATGTGGCCAACGGATATTTGACAATTTACATCATGTGAGTAATATATACTTGAGAATATGTATTTCGCGAGTAAGGGATACTTAGAAATATACATTATGTGGATAATGGATACATCAGAATCTGCATTATGTGGATAATTAACACTTGATAATCTACATTATGTGGGTAATGGATAATTGACAATCTACATATGTGAGTAATGGATACTTGAGAATATGTATTTCGCGAGTAAGGGATACTTAGAAATCTACATTATGTGGAAAATGGATACTTGATAATCTAAATTATGTGGGCAATGAATACTTGACAATTTACATTATCTGAGTAATGGATACTTGAGAATCTACATTTTGTTAGTAATGGATATTTGAGAATCTACATTTTGTGAGTAATGGATACTTGAGAATCTACATTACATGAGTTATGGGTACTTGAGAATCTACTTTTTGTGAGTAATGGATACTTCAGAATCTACATTATGTGAATAATGGATACTTGAGAATCTACATTATGTGAGTAATGGATACTTCAGAATCTACATAATGTGAGTAATGGATACTTGAGAATCTACATTTTGTGAGTAATGGATATTTCAGAATCTACATTATGTGAGTAATGGATACTTGATAATCTACATTTTGTTAGTAATGGATACTTGAGCGTCTACATTTTGTGAGTAATGGATACTTGAGAATCTACATTATGTGAGTAATGGATACTTGAGAATCTACATTATGTGAGTAATGGATACTTGATAATCTACATTAAGTGAGTAATGGATACTTGATAATCTACATTTTGTGAGTAATGAAAACTTGAGAATCTACATCATGTGAGTAATGGATACTTGAGAATCTACATTATGTGAGTTATGGATACTTGAGATTTTACATTATGTGGACAATGAGTACTTGAGAATCTACATTATGTATGTAATGGATACTTGAGAATCTACATTTTGTGAGCAATGGATACTTGAGAATCTACATTATGTGAGTAATGGATACTTGATAATCTACATTATGTGGGCAATGGATACTTGATGACCTATATTATGTAATGGATACTTGAGAATCTAAATTTTGTGAGTAATGGATACTTGGGAATCTATATTATGTGATTAATGGATACTTGAAAATCTACATTTTGTTTGTAATGGATATATCAAAATCTACACTTTGTGAGTAATGGATACTTGAGAGCCTACATTTTATGAGTAATGGATACTTGAGAATCTACATTTTGTGAGTAATAGATACTTGAGAATCTACATTTTGTGAGTAATGGATACTTGAGAATCTACATTATGTGAGTAATGGATACTTGGGAATCTACATTATGTGAGTAATGGATACTTCAGAATCTACATAATGTGAGTAATGGATACTTGAGAATCTACATTTTGTGAGTAATGTATATTTCAGAATCTACATTATGTGAGTAATGGATACTTGATAGTCTACATTTTGTTAGTAATGGATACTTGAGAGTCTACATTTTGTGAGTAATGGATACTTCAGAATCTACATTATGTGAGTAATGGATACTTGAGAATCTACATTATGTGAGTGATGGATACTCGAGAATCTACATTATGTGAGTAATGGATACTTGAGAATCTACATTATGTGAGTAATGGATACTTGAGAATCTACATTTTGTGAGTAATGGATACTTGGGAATCTACATTATGTGAGTAATGGATACTTCAGAATCTACATAATGTGAGTAATGGATACTTAAGAATCTACATTTTGTGAGTAATGTATATTTCAGAATCTACATTATGTGAGTAATGGATACTTGATAGTCTACATTTTGTTAGTAATGGATACTTGAGAGTCTACATTTTGTGAGTAATGGATACTTCAGAATCTACATTATGTGAGTAATGGATACTTGAGAATCTACATTATGTGAGTGATGGATACTCGAGAATCTACATTATGTGAGTAATGGATACTTGAGAATCTACATTTTGTGAGTAATGGATACTTGAGAATCTACATTTTGTGAGTAATGGATACTTCAGAATCTATATTATGTGGGTAATGGATACTTGACAATCTACATTATGTAAGTAATGGATTTTTGGGAATCTACATTATGTGAGTAATGGATACTTGAGGATCTACATTATGTGAGTAATGGATACTTGAGAATCTACATTATGTGAGTAATGGATACTTGAGAATGTACATTTTGTGAGTGATGGATACTATCGAGGGATTAGCTTAAGCTCAGTTGTTGCCAAGATATTCAACAAAATGATACTCAACAGGATCAGGCCTGAAGTAGACAAAGTTCTTAGGATCAACCAGAATGGCTTCAGGGTTGGCCGAACAACAGTAAGCCACATACTGGCCTTAAGGAGGATCATTGAAGGACTGAAGGCTAAAAACCTGCCTGCAATAATAACCTTCATAGACTTCAGGAAAGCCTTTGATACCATTCATAGAGGAAAGATGCTGCAAATTCACAAGGCCTATGGAATCCCTAATCAACTTGTGGAAGGCATAGCAAGAATGTATGAAAACACCAAAGCAAAAGTAGTTTCACCAGATGGAGAAACGGAATCGCTTGATATACTTGCTGGTGTACTGCAAGGAGACACCATTGCCCCATACCTCTTTGTGGTTGTATTGGACTATGCATTGAGAGAGGCAGTTGAAGGCAAAGAAGAGCAGCTTGGATTCCGGCTGGAGAAGAGAAGAAGCAGACGGATCGGACCTGAAGTGCTAACAGATTTAGCCTTTGCAGACGACATGTTGTCTGAGGAAATCCACCAAGCACCAGAGCTACTGCAAAGGGTTGAATCATCTGTTGGAAAAGTAGGCCTTAAAATAAATGCTTCAAAAACTAAGTTCATGTCTTTCAACCACAATCAACATATATCTATCCAGACAAACAATGGCACCAACCTAGAAGAGGTGAGCGACTTCAAGTATCTGGGTGCATGGATGGCTAGCACGGACAAATATGTAAAAATACGCAAAGCAGCTGCATGGAGAGCATGTAACAGCCTGAACAAAATCTGGAGGTCAACTCTCCCAAAGAAATTCAAGATCCGTTTGTTTGCTGCTACCGTCGAATCCGTTCTAACCTATGGATGTGAAGCATGGCCTATGTCTCCCAGACTATGTAAAGAACTTGATGGTTGCTACACAAGAATGCTTAGAACAGTATAAAACATCAATTGGAAGCAGCACATCACGAACAAAGAACTGTATGGTGACCTACCGAAACTTTCACAGAAGATCAGAGAGAGAAGGACACGTTTCGCTGGGCACGCGTACAGAAGCAAAAATTAACCTGTAGCTAAGCTGATCCATTGGACACCAAATCATGGAAGCAGAAAACCTGGTAGATCCCCCTCTAACATACGTGGATGTATGGAAACAGAACACTGGACTGGATGTTATGGATTTGGGACCGGCCATGCAGGACAGAAGGGTTTGGCGTGCTGTTGTAGGTCGAGGACACCACTCATCTTAAGTAAGATACTTGAGAATCTACATTTTGTGAGTAATGGATATTTCATAATCTACATTATGTGGATAATTAACACTTGATAATCTACATTATGTGGGAAATGGATACTTGAGCATCTACATTATGTGAGTAATGGATACTTGAGAATATACATTTCGTGGACAATGGGTACTTGACAATCTACATTATGTGAGCAATGGATACTTGAGAATCTCCATTAAGTGGATAATGGATACTTGCTAATCTACATTGTGTGGGCAATGGATACTTGACAATCTACATTATATGAGTGATGGATGCTTGAGAATATACATTATGTGAGTAATGGATACTTGAGAATCTACATTTTGTTTGTAATGGATACATCATAATCTACACTTTGTGAGTAATGGATACCTGAGAGCGTACATTTGGTGAGTAATGGATACTTGATAATATACATTCTGTAAGTAATGGATACTTGAGAATTTACATTATGCGAGTAATGGTTACTTGGGAATCTACATTATGTGAGTAATGGATACTTGAGAATCGTCATTTTGTGAGTAATGGATACTTGAAAATCTACATTATGTGGGTAATGGATACTTGAGAATCTACATTATGTGAGCAATGGATTCTTGAGAATCTACATTTTGTGATTAATGGATACTTGAGAATCTACATTTTGTGAGTAATGGATTCTTGAGAATCTACATTTTGTGAGTAATGGATACTTGAGAATCTATACTACGTGATTAATGGATACTTAAGAATCTAAATGATGTGAGTAATGTACAAATGAGTCAACATTTTATAAGTAATGGGTATTGGTGTTTATATTTGTATATCAACTTAGAGAATACAGGGAAAAGTTTGACACCCATCTCTTATTTTTATAAGGGCTGTTACAAAAATGGTTTAGGAAAATATGATTTTTCATGATATTAAGATTACTAAGATTTATTGAAAATGTACACCTTGACATCATATACAATGAGATTAACATGTTTGATATTGAACCTACCCTTGCCATCTCCACCAGAGAAGCTATCTTCAATCTTTTGACATGACGAACCGTCACCTCCACACACACCACAAGAATCAAATACAAGATTGGAGTGTCTTTTCCCATCACATCCGAACTCCTGGAGTAAGATATTATATTTAATTCCTTATTTTCTCCTGGGGCACACAACTTTTTAAGTCATTGTATGTGCCTGTCAACAGGCCCTTTTTAAAGCCAAATATGCCATACGTCATGACCCACTTTGTTCTAGAATTTTATCAAAAATACCACAAAATAATGTGGAAACTTTCAAATTTTTATACTTCACCAAATTTTTATTGTAAATTAGGAGTAAGAAATAAAACTTAACTCCATTTTTTTTTTCAAAATGTTGAAAATAACCCGATGACGCTTTTTGACATTTTATACCCAATAACCACCCTTTTTCAAAATATCATTCCTCTTCCGCACGTTTATACCCAAGCATTGGCTGTATATAGTCGACCTACAACATGAACAATATGTTGAATACGGTATTCGGCCCTCTTGTGACGAAATACTTATGACCAAGATCTGGTAAATTCTGGAGGGCATAACTTTAGGGTTTCTTTTAACGGCGATGATTGGTTGACTATATAATAATGTTAGTTTGGCATCAGTTGATTTTAAAACAGGTTTGTATCAAAAATATATTGCACATCGTAATTAAGTGCGACTGCGGGGGTGTTGGGTCAGTGGCGGAGGGTGAGCAGATTTTGGGTCGGTTTTACTAAAAACAATGCAGGGATTCATTCAAATCCGACAAGAACACGAGAACCGGTTTTCCTGAATGTTCTCGCTGGATTACAACTTTGGTTCTCGTAAGTATCTGATCGCTTGTTGTGTTATATTTTACCTTTTACTGCAACGGAAATGTGGTGTAATAATCTCATTAATACAATTCTGAAATGTTGGGAAAAAGGCAAAGTTTTCTTTATTTTGGCTGTTACTCTCTTTATAGCTTTTTGTGTAACATAAAAAAGTAAAACTTCAGAAATTTATTGTATATTGCCGTTGCAATTAGCAAATGCTGCTTTGGTAGCAGCGAGCTTTAAAAACGGAACCAACCGGACAAATTTGTCACAAAACCCTGACTTACCATACAGTATCCAGCGACACATAATTTGATGATGTTTGAATCAGCATCTTCATCATCCCAGCATTGGGTTCCATCAATGAATTGATATGGTGGACGATACACTCCACGGTACACCTCACCATATTTACCATCATCTTTTGTACATACATGGCCGCATAACGCAACACCTTCGATAAAAAGTGTATAACACGAGGAAACACGAAATCAATATAGGATTGCACGACTTCCGTTTATTTATTATCTATTGCAAAATTCCTCTCGAATTCGCTCGGTTTAGGCATATGGCGTATACATGAAGTCGATTCTAATTGGTTGATTGACTTTCGTCATCATCACATCAGCACCTCATTCGCTGATCAATTTGCGTAACATCGCGTGACACAGGCGCCATTTACGCGAGAATGCGAGGTCGGTAAAAAACTACGAAGGATCTTTGAGAAATGCTACACTTATAAGAGACGTCAGTTTCATCCTAATAACATCAATGGATTGAAGAATGCCTTCTTAACTGTCGACTGGAACTCTGTTGAATGCTCACCCAACCCCGATGTCGCGTATAATAAATTCATTAACCCTAACAGAACTAGGACTCACTAAAGCTCACTATTAAAAACGCTCTGCGTGCATGCATTCCACGGGACTTGATGACGCAATCAGACCAAGTCATATATACCCAGGGAATCGTTGGCCGGGCCAACGTCACCTGTGTAGCTACATGCTGGGGATCTTCTGCGTGGCATGCGAGGGGTCTCAGGTTCGAATCCAGGGGTGCCAAGTGACTTTCTTCTTCATCTTCTCTCCTTTTCGTTCCTTCTTTCCTTCCGATAGCACAAAAACCACGGGTAGGGTTAGGGTTAATAAGTTTACCGAACTTCTCAACTTGCACTGCCCTCTCTAAACGTAATACACCTAAAAAACCTTGGGTAAGCAAAGGACTTGAAGATAAACTATATAACATGTATACTCAAAAACCAACTCCTGATTATCTCATCTACATCTACATAAATACTCAACAAAGTTGCATGAAAGCAATATCTAGTTGAGGTGATCAAAGGCGCCAGTTGAAGCAACATGGCTATACAAAACTTGAGGAAAAAACGGCATGAAATTACATATTATTAATACAACTCTTGAAGCAGTCAGCTGATTTGGCAATATACACGGAAGGGGGTAGGGCGTTCCATTCTATGATTGTGATATTATAGGCATATTTCCATCCTTCCCGCCATTTCCAAACTCTTGGAAAGAACAGTGAATACTCGAATCCAGAATTTTCTAACTAGAAACAAAAGCCTTTCAAAGCATTAATTTGGCTTTAGACCAAATATATCAACTAATATGACAGTTAATGATCTCTACTGTAACATTGTTTATAATCTTAGCAACAAGCTGCACACCATTGGTATCTTCTTAGATCTTAAGTAAGGCCTTTGATACCATAATCCACAACATTCTTCTTAAAAGACTTTGGTTTTACCACTAAGGTATCCGAGGCCTTGCTAATGGTTGGATCAAAGCATATCTTTCTGGTAGAAATCAACGAGTCATCTTCAATAACTGCCTCTCTAAATCCATTGATGTAACCCGCGGTGTGCCCCTGGGATCTATCTTGGGTCCTCTACTCTTCTTACTTTACAGACCAAATGGGAGGAGTCGAGAGTTATTGATAAGGAGATAAGGCGGAGGTACGTATCAAGCGATGGAAAAATGAATCCATATGGATCAGGAGGAGAGGAATGAATAACACCGTGAACCGAGACGAGGGCACCTACAACCTGAGCAATCTCTACAACCCTCTGCTACAAAGCGACTGAAGGACTGGCAACACTAGGCCGTACAGTAGCAGAGCTTCATCACAACTCTGAAGAAATCCGACTGAACAAGACGGATGACACTTCAGTTGGTGAGTTTTTACCATCATTTCAACACAAATATTTTGGTTTTGTAAAAATGTATTTAGTTAATACAACTAAATACCTAGGCCTACTAATAGATCACAATCTCTCATGGCACTCACATACCCAACACGTCTCTAAGATTGTTTCTAAATACAACGGTGTGATCTCTATAGACTCCAACTGGCTTCATTTATGTATCAATTTCATAATGACCTTCTTCCTCTGGATTTAGTCCCTGACAATTTTTTCAGTACTACCACTCTGTCTCACACTTACAACACCAGGAATGTTCACTAACATGTTATCTTTCATTCTAACACTGCCCTTGCAAACAATTCTTCCAAAACGCAAGGTCCCATACTATGGAAAGAACTCCCTTCTTCTCTCAAAATGTCTCGGACTCTTGCTACCTTTAAACCCAACTTAAAGAAAATATATCATTCGTGGCTACACAGAGGGTAACGAATAGCTCCACGATAAATTTCGTTCTTCTTTAGTACTTTAGTCCATTCCATTTTTAGTAAGTACTTCCTCACAACCTCACATACTTAGTCTTCAACTTCATTCCTTCTATCTTAACTAAAAATCGGATCATCTGTTTTGTGTTTGTCTGTGTGTCTGTATGTCTGTCTCTTTGGTAATTATTTAAGAGGACCCTGCACCCTCACAGTAGCGTCCTCGTCAATTACCTGATTTAACCATATTTTTTCAGGTTGGTTCAAATAGGTTCTTTTAAATATTTGATTGTACATTGTTCAATATAAATATTTTTTTTAAACAGGCGCTACTGTGAGGGTGCAGGGTCCTCTTAAACAGGCAACTTGTATGATATACGGCTAATTTTTCGACAATTACGGTATAATAACATCATGTGCCGATAAATTAATTTTGTCTATGAGCGTGTTTATAGTGAGAAAGAATTATCCGGTCTTTAATAGAACATAAAGTACTGCGATTTCAAAAGTTATGATAAGGATAATGAACTGAGTGTAATGCATTAGTCATTAGGCATTGCATTTACCTCGAGAGCCGATAAGCTCGAGAGCTAAATGCAATAACTCCATGGCAAGTGTGATTATCTTGACGAATGCATTTGCGCGAGTACAGTATGCGTCATATACTTTGAGTATATTGAAACGATAGGCAATGTTAATTGCTGCATTCATTATATTAGTTCGAAAAATAAGGAAAATTTAATTTTAAAAAGACCGTCAGGCCACTGACCAGGTAGCATTTAACTGGTCAAGAAAATCAATCACTGAATAAGTTAGCTATCAATGGTATCGATCGCGCCATACACGTCATACTTAAATAACATTTTCACGCATGGGTTGCAACCAATTGACTTTAGGTTGTGATCATTTTTATTGTGGTTCCGAACACAGATAGAATGAACCAGTTGACCTGAAAACGATCGATTTTGACGTCCCACTAGTACAACGACAAATGGAGGAGATGAGAGAATAAATGTTGTGATGTGTCCTGAGTAATTGAATTTGATTATTTATCTTTGTTTACAAAGTTACATGAATTGAGCAAAACAAGTTGAATCATATCTAATTTGGAATATTTGGAAACCCCCCTGAGGTTGTAAAGTGAATATGACATCACGGGATTCCCTCAGGAAATGATGTCATGTGAAAGGTTGATGTTATAATTAAGGCTTGAGGGTTTCCAAGGTCACATTTGGCTATTAATATTTCGGGATTTCCCACTGCTTGATATATAAGAAAATGATAACACAATTATTCACAGTTTATAGTGTTGATCTGGGCTAGCTAGCTAATATGCTTACATTCCAATTCCTTCAAAGAAAGGAAATTGCAAACCAGAATTATTTTATGTTGTCAAAGTACTACTACCTGCCAGTGTTGTCGGAGAAGATCTAGAATACGTCAAAGAACGTACTTCTTCCAAGAAAGGAATATATAATCTTCTGTCGACTTGCTGAAGTCTGGTTCATGCATAGATTATCCAAATATGATGATCTATGGTTTTTGATACAACACAGCTGTCAAAATAAGTGGGGACAACTGCATCGCAGTCCTGCTTCCTGAAGATATCGTGTGAAAGGTGGAGATAGCACCAAGTAGTGCAAGAAGATAATTGATTGGATTAAGTAGCATCATTTTCGTGTGATGATTTCATACGCAAGGATATTTATAAACGCAAGTGTGCAATGGACTTCGCTGATTTTCGCAGGACAAGTGAATAAGGATATATACATCAGTCGTTCAGAACATTGCAAGAACTCTAGGGTCACCAACAAGAAGACCGCTGGTTAAGTACTGATAGAGTAAAACCGTGATTGTGTGATTTTATTGTATTTGCAAGATTGTTATATGTACCAATCATACTGTTTTTTTCAATTAAAGACTTAGATTTTGTTAGCTTAACCAACAGTGTATTTGTGTTGTGCATTCGTGTGAATTTGGGTAAAAGGTGATTTTGGCCTTGAGTCAAGTACGACTCGTAACACTATCTACTGCTGATAAAGGTGTTGATGAAGTAGCTATCTACTGCTAATAAAGGTTGATGAAATAGCTATCTACTGCTGATAAAGGTGTTGAATGATGTAACTATCTACTGCTGATAAAGGTGTACATTGTCTGTTGATTGATTACCACCACCCCCATATTTTTTTTTTCAATCTGGGTTTTCACTGTAGTATAAAGTTTAATTGTTATTATATTTCTTTTTTCTTAAGGGGCCATTTCGTGATCCAAAGCATCCCCCCCCCCCCCCTGTTCTCAAGGAAAGTTGAAATCTTTGGAGGCCTCTGCTTGCGTAAAACTTTCGTTCAAGTCTTGCAGATTATTTCGTTTGGCCAAAATATCGTCATTTTTGAATTACATTCTGGTACACCAGAATACATTCTGGTACACCAAAATAGCCTTCATCATCTTGTCTATTAATTCATATTGGTGTAGTGTCAGTCATGCATGGCTTGCAAACACACAGCTGCGGTATTGTGAGTGGGCTCTTTCCGTGGATATCTGCTGATTTATGTCATGGAAAGAGGGTCCTTGGATCACGATGTGCTCCTTTAATCAAATTAGTAGTGTAATTAACCTGATACATCCCGCCATATTATGTACATAATTATTACTATGTTTTTCCTATTATCAGGATTGTCACTATTATTATTATATTGGTTATTTATTACCATGATTTATATTATTATCATTATCACTAGTATTGCTACTGCTATTATTATTAATATCATTATTAAATTAGATTTGAACATTGTATTATTGATTGGCGATTGGCAAGATGAAATATGAATGAATGAATGAATGAAAATGATCATTTGTGAGTTTATCATAAAACTATATTCGTGTTGTTTGTTAGAGGGGGTGATATCAGAATTTGATAAAAATTGATGCTTTATATTAGAGATTTTCAATGGCAAAACGACACAAACGACAAAAAAAAAATGCTTACTACTTAGACCTGCAACATATCCAATCCATTCGTAATACTCTCCATTGTGTGGTTCATTGTTAGTTGCTGCACACTGCTCGTCACGGAAATCATCTTGTGACCTGTCGCAATGCTGAAGTAAAATTACATAATATATAATTATTTAGTGGTCGTGGTTAAGGGCTGGGGTATGAACGTTTGGACAGTATTTATTTTGGGACATCAGAGCACATCAGACATATCGAATTGCATTCTGAATACGAAGAATGTCATTCTGATATCAAATAATTTTGATTTTTGAAATTCGCAATTTAATACACATTTTATGGCAAATCATTAAAAATTGATATTTTTGATATTTAACAGTACTTGAAGTAAACTTTATAAATCTGATGATTTATACTTAAAGTGTATGTAGGTGGGATGAAAAGCCGACGATCAATTGAAAATTTTGACCTTTCGTATTGAAGATATGGATTTTTTTTCCCAAAACACTAAAAAAATTAGGTCTTTTTGGGAAAAAAATCCATATCTTCAATATTAAAGGTCAACATTTTCAATTGACCGTCGGCTTTTTCCCCTGCTACATACACTTTAAGAATATATCATTAGATTTATATAATTTACTTCGAGGACTGTTATATATCAAAAATTTGAAAAATATCAAATTTTTATAATTTGTCATAAAATTTGTATTATATTGTGATTTTCAAAAAATGAAAATTATTTGATATCAGAAAGACATGCTTCGTATTCAGAATGCAATTCGATAGGTCCGAGGTGCTCTCATGTCCCACAAAAAATACTGTCGAAACGCAATAAACGCTCATTTTAGATCCCTTAAGGATATGCACTTAATTTATTCTTTCCCTCGAGTAGACTAAAAAAAAGTAGTAAAATTTCAATTTCTGAAAGGCACTTACATGAATGTTGCAGACTTCATACTCTATGGAATCCCCTGGGCATTCCTTTCCACCATACATTGGTCTTGAAGATAAAAGTCAGCAACAGGGGCTATTAGTTTGTGAAAATGACGTCACTCTTTTTAAATATTTTCAGAATCCATCAGGTTACAAATTCCTTACCAAATCAATGAATTGAATCTGATTTAGTCAAACGGTGTCGGCATTGTATATCTCTACATAGTTTGACGGCATAATTAGCATAAACAATACACGGCCTCATTTGTTCAACACCAATATTTACAAACTTCTCCCCTACATGTAGGTAAATAGCATTGACCTTTTATCACTATTATAAGCCACTCCTCTCTACGCCATACCCAGCCACATTTCCCTATAAATAATCGTAAGTATAAAATCTTTTTAAAGTGACTTAAGTTCGGCAGAGGTGGGCTCAAACTCACGTCGCACCGCTATCATGGATTCTGAATGAACCTGGCGCCTTAGACCGCTCGGCTACCTAACTTGTTGGTATCCATCTAGGAACTTATTTGAATCGCAACTTCAACATAGGCTTACCACGTGACAAGCAAAGACAGAAAACGTACCATATTTTTGGAAATTTATTTGCTTAAAAACATTAATGTGTATTACGTAATAGCGCTCAATTGTTGATACGGTAATGGAGAATGGTAAGAGTGGCATAAAGGAAATATTAAAGCAAAAGGGGATGTCATTTTCTTCGGAGGGGATGGGGCATGAATATGTCGGTGACCAGAGTCCATTTTTACGAGCCCCCTCCATCGCGGGCTTAACTTTTTTATGACCCCTTCCGCCCACACAGACTCAAGAGAAACTAAGTCTATGGCGCCGAGCGCGCAAAACTTCTTCCTCTAGCCTATTTTGGATGTAAACAAATTATGACCCTCCCATTTTTGGTATAAAAATTCTCCCCAGTATATTCATGACCCACTCATTCCGAAGAAAATGACAGCTAAACATCTAAAAGGGCATTGTGGGATTATTGATTGACCTTATAATCAAACTTACAAAGGGTTATCACAGAATCGTTTCCGTAGTTGTTGAACGCCTCGACCGCAGCTTCTTGAGCATTGGCTTTTGTCAGTTTCCCAAGACGACCAAGCACCGTCTATAACGTCTGATGGATCAACGCATTCACCTGATATACACCACTAAAAATGACAAATTACAAAATGAAATTATTACCATGATGGAATGAAAGGAAAGATTTTGTGTAGCTTGACGTACCCCGTTGCCCTTTCATAACTTCCAACCCTCCCTTTCCCTCATCATTAATATAACTTCACGGCACGAATGAACAACAGTATTGCCTTTACCGTTTTATCTCCGAGTCCACACGGTGTTCCATCCATTGGTAGCATATTTTTTTGATAATTTCCATTCGTACATTCAAGACGACCGCAATCTATGGGCTTGAAAGAATAACAGTTACAAAAATTCAAGGTAACAAACAGAAACATATGAGTCAATAGCGTACTAATACAAGTCATGCCAGTAGTTTATAAAAATGCATGCATCCGATTAATTTTTTTTATTATTGTGTGTTTTTTCTTCCCCTTCTTCCCTTCGGTTATCAGCCTTAGTATATGCCTAACGTCAGCCTTCTTAGCACAGTTTCTGAAATTCTTGAGAAAAGTATTTATGTACAATTGGAGCACTATTCGAGCTCTAATAATTTAATTTACTAATATCAATCTGGTTTCAGCCGTGGCTTTTCAACTGAAACATGTTAGATTTTTGTAACAGACTACATTAGGACTCAACTCGATCTTGGCAAATATGTTGGCATGCTTCTTTTAGATGTTTTGTGTTATAAGCTAGAGGCTATGGGAATCGAATCTGCTTGGATCAAATCTTATCTATATAACAGGCAGCAGCTTGTCAGTGTCGATGGGGATCAATCTGATCTTATGCAATCTTCTGCGGAGTTCCGCAGGGGCGCTTGCTTGGTCCTCTGCTATATTTATGTTATAGCAATGACATGGTTACATCTGTGAAAAACAAGTTGCTCCTGTATGCTGATGATAGTGTAATCATTTTTATACACAATATTTCAACCAAAAGCTTCGAAAAAAAACCTCTGCTCTGCATTATTGTATTGTAGCACCTCCCGGTTTACTGGTTTATCAAAGGAAAGTCAACGTAAGCTTCAAATCACTCAAAACAAAATGGTTCGTTTTATTTTGAACTTATCCTCGAGAGATCGTGTTGGTCAAATCAATTTGGACACTGTCAAACTGCTTGATACCCAAAACAGGGCTAGAAAATTAAGGCTAAATCACATGTTTAATATTTTTCACTCACTGGGCCCGTCTTATCTTAATAAATTCTTTACAAAAATATCTCAGGTCCATAATCATACCACTAGGTCTAGTGCTTCAAATTGCCATGTCCCGGGAGTAGGATCTTACACCAAAAAGTCTTTGTCTACCAATCCACACTTGATTGGAACAATTTACCATCCCAAATTAAATCTATTATTGACAAAAATATTTTTAAATATGCCATAAAAAACACCTTGCCAGAAGTGCGATAACCCAAGAGTCAGCTGCATTTGTGTAACCTGTTCCTTTCTGTCCTTTTTGCTTGTTTTGTATTTCGTCCCTGGCACCGTCTTGTCTTTATGTAGGACCCCATTGAAAATATGTTTACACATTTGCAGCTAGACTTTATGGGTTATTCTGGCATTTCGGCTTTTTGGTGTCTTTGCTTGTATCCACGTATTTCATATATGCTTAATTTGTGATGATTTTTGTGATTGATTATATTTATTGTTCTTTACGATTTTGCCGAATAAATATGAATGAATGAATGAATGAATGAATGAATGAATGAATGAATGAATGAATGAATGAATGAATGGATGGATGTACCTCATCTACGACTGAAAACCCCTGCCCAAACATGAGCGCACATTGAATGTTAAGTGAAGGAACATCAACAGGAACGGGTTCTACAAAAGGCTTGTCCTTCAAACATGAACCTGTAGGATTCCTGCAAATTGAAAAAAAAAATCAAATAACTTCCTTCATCTCATTCCGGTGACGACAGGCAACAGATCGTCATGTAACTGAAATTATTAGCATTATTATAGTGTGTACAAGATATCCGATCAACTTAATCTTCACTCTCTACAAGGTGTAAAAAGACGATAATAGTTTTATGTCTAGAGAGGGAAGGGAGTAAAAAAGACCCCGAGCAAAAGAGTTTAAAAGAGGATATCATCCGATACCTCCACATTATGTGATCTAATCATAAACCCGGGGGGCATTCAACTTTAGAAGTGACGGGTATGTGCCTATCCGGCATCGCCAAGGGGCCTATCGGTACAAAAGGTTGTTTTAAAAAGGGAGGTCATTGGGTATAAACAAATTTTAAAAAGGGGTTACTTGGTATAATACAGTATTTTGAAAAATTAGGGTAATCATGGTAATTGGGTATACGATTTCAAAAAGGGGTGATTAGGTAGAAAATGTTGAAAAAAATGGAGCAAAATTCTATTTCTTGTTCCAATTTTTTCAAATTTGCAGTACAAATTTGCTGAAATTCGAAAGTTTCCGTATAATTTTGCGGTATTTTGATGATACAATTCTAGAAAAATAAGGGGTCATTGGGTAGGCACAACTCACAAAAGGTGGTCATTGAGTAGCCGCACCTAAAAAAAGGGCGGCATCGTACCATTGAAAAAAGGTGGTCACCGGGTACTGTCAACTACAAAAGAGGGGGCCTGTTGACAGGTCCATATCGTCACTTGTTGAGTACACCCAGCCCGGGGGAGGCACTCCCTATCTGAAATGGCAGGGATGTGCCTCGGCCATGTTAAAAGTAGGGGGCATTCAGGTCAAATGTACAATTACAAAAATATGGGGTCATTCAGTACACAACCTGAATAAAAAAGGGGTCATTCGTTATGAAACTTTGAAAAAAGGATGGTCATTGGGGTAACAAAAAGTAAAATGGGAGTCATTGAATGCAGGATTGCCAAAAGAGTATCATTAAGTACACATAAATAAGTGCCAAACTGCGTAAAAACAGCTTGGCCACCTTGGAAATGTGAAAAATCTCATTATTTCTGGAGCAGAACACAAATACCACCTAAATTTGGGAATTAAAAGGGGGTCATTGGGTATAGCAGGAAATAGAAAAAGGGGGTCATTGAGTACATGAATTTTTTAAAGGGGGTCTTTGGGTAATAGGTAGGACCATAACACAAAAAAGGGGGTCATTGGGTACAAGCTGGTTTGAAAAAGGGGGTCTATCCCGAGGCACATAATGCATATCTGTCATGGAAGTGCCCCCCGGACACCCAGTCTGATCAGTCAAACGAAGATCAGATGAATATGCACAGAATAGATCATACTGTACATCAACGTGCAAGTCCACAGCTCTCAATACTTTCAATTAATGCTAAAAACGTATACGCTGAGGTCACATTTTGACTCTGACATCCATATTTTTTATAAGGGTTTAGGTGATTGGATAGCAATGTTCAGTGCACAGTAGCGCGCATGAGACACATGAAATTGCATTCTAAATATTAAGAGAGGAATGTCCGTCTGATATCCAATAATTTAGATTTTTTTTAAAATTCGCGATATAATACAAATTTCATGGCAAATTATTAGAAAGTGATATTTTAGACATTAAACAGTCCTCAAAGTAAAATTTAAAAATAAAATGATATGTATTTAAAGTGTATGTAACTGGGAGGAAAAGCCGTCCATCATTTGACAACTTTGACCTTTTGCATTGAAGATATCCATTTTCCCCCAAACAGACGCAGTTTTGTGTTTTTTGGAAAAAAATGTATATCCTCAATACCTGCTACGAAAGTTCAAAATGTTCAAATGATGGACGGCTTTTCCTCCCAGTTATATACAATTTAAGTACATATCATTAGATTTATTAAGTTTACTTCGAGAACAGTTAAAAAATATTTAAAAATATCACATTTTAATAATTTGCCATAAAATTTGTATAATGTTGCAAAAATTCCAAAAAAAAATCTAAATTATTTGATATCAGAAGGACATTCCTCGTATTTAGACTGCAATTTGGTATGTCTGATGTGCTTTCAGGTGTTACAAAAAACTGTACAAACGTTGCTATGCGATTTCTTAATGAACTATATCTTGACAATTGCTTCTATCTTCATGATCTTTAATCATATCATAGTCTTACTTACTCCAAGAAGCTACGAATGTTTTTTCTGCTGCACGAAGACCATTCAAAGCTTCCTGCACCGTATGCTTGTGTTCCGGACATAATGTTGACCTTTGTCTGACAACCATAGGTGGAATCATGACTCAAACCTAAGCTGTAATGTTGGAATAGAATACAAAATAATTGTGGTAGCAATTCATTTTTTATGATTCTTTTTAATGACACAATTTTGGTTTCTGACAAAAACTTCTATAGATGTTCTCATAAACACCATGGCTGTTATTTCCAGATAAAATATGTACAAAACAGTCTGATAAATCTTTGTTGAACAATGGATTCGTTGAAAATAATTATTGCCTGAACCATTTATTCAATCCCCGGTTCAATTATTTTCTGTTACTTTCAAACGTACCGTATTAAAATATAAATAAATTGACAAAATTATCCTTGACCGAAACCATAGATCACATGTATAAATTTCAACTAGCGTTGCGTTGGATATACTAGAGAGATTGCGATTTTTACGTGAAACGTGAAACCGGTACGCTAACCGCATGTTACACTAGTCGCAAATGAGTTAGTATGCCCTCTAGAGTGTGAAATCCATTGTGAATTGGTCAATAGTAGAATTCCCGTAACTTTGTGATTGGTAGCAAATAATGACGTGCCAAAATGACCAAAAAGAAGTATTAGAAAATGCAGAAAAAACTCATATTTGGTATATTATGAAGCGAATCAAAGAAATTAAATGGAACAAGGAGAGTCCGACATGTAGTAAAATCCATTTTGTTTGTTAAAATTTGACCTAGTATAGATGAGATGAGGTGAAAAGATTTTGAAATATTTCGACGCGAATTCGAATGGGCAATTGCCTATTCATTTGTGCGTGTAAGATGCCGTCCAGAAAACATCTTGCGAAAAGGCGTTTTAGGCAAGATCGCGTCGTCTTACGGCATAATGCAGTATAAATTGTCTGTTTTGGACGAGCGACAGCAGTTTATGAAACATCGTTTATCACCATTGCTATTTCGTTGCGTTAAACAGCTGTCAAACTGTTTCGCTTATGGATACATCCAGCAAACACCAAAATAATTTCATGCAATCCTGATGAACTTATTTGCGGATTATCTATTTGCATTTTGCTTTAAAACGTAAACAGGTTAATATGTACATGATAATGGGGATTATTTCTTGTTGTTCGAATAATACTCCATGCCGACCATGGAACTATCATATCCGTAGAGGCGCAATAAATTACGTAACGCATTGTTCCTTTGTGCCGATTAGATTTACCGACAAGCTATTCATGGAGAAGCACATTTGTGGCTGGACGCGGCGAATGAGCCGTAAACTCGGCAAACTTCAATTCGAGCTACAGGTGAAAATATATGCAAATCTCATATTTTGGCGAAGTTGAGATTTTTGCAGATTTGAAATGTTTAAGCTTTCTTCTAAACACATACAAAGTTTTATTTTAAAGAAATAAGTGGAAATATGAAATAATCTACATTTTCTGAGGCCCGTCTGATGAAAAAAATAACAAAATAGATAAAACAAACATACAACAGTGCTTAATTAACAGCTCAATAAATATGCAAAACAATAAAATATCAGTCTCAATCTTGTTTTATTATTGTAATAATACCCATAACGTGTCTGTGTAAAATTTGAAGCAATTAGGATATAAGGAACATACTGGTTACTATGGAAATATGCTGGTTTTCATTTCAAAAATGGTCATTTTACTTCCCTAACTTTGAACGTGTTTTCTCGGTTTCGCGTTTTGATTCATGACAACCTATAACAAGCCATAACTTCGCTTCTGATTGTCATATGAAGTTCATTGAGGTATCATTTTAATCTCTGAAACATGCTCTTTGCAAATATGTAAAAAGATAAAAATGACTAGAGGGGGACTTTACGGCTTATTCGAGGTGTCCAGGCACATTTTGTTCAGGACAAAAAGGTTCCGCAATTAAATCGGTACTTAAAGGGCAGGTCTATTGCAAAAACAAGTTTAGCTCTATTCGAAGAGAATAATTGAATACATGAATACAAAAGCCACCTAAGTCCATGCGAAGTTATTTTAAGAGAAAAACCCGTGTATCATTTTAATTCCTTCAGTTAGATTTACCTGGTCAATATGGTAAGTTTTACGTGCAAATGAGTGGATTAACCTGTATTAGGTATGACGATTAGCATTTCAGGGACTTAGTGGGGTTCATTTTAAATTTTGGACTTTTTTAATCATATACAAAGACAACAATGTTAGAATGAGATTACCACTAGTAAGATAATACAAAATAAAGCACACAGGTATGTATAATGTTGATAAGCATTCTGCCATGTAATATAATATGTGCATGACTTATGTCCGACCGTGTGAACAAGACTTGAGGCATATACACATGTGAACAATACTCACGTTCAAATAGTCGGCAAAACTCAAATAAAGTATCGCTAAACTGGACTGGGTGATTAGCGCAATAGATACAGTCAGTCCTATTTGCATATCAATACCGAGGAAAGTGGATTTGATCAGAGATGATGAGAATCTATTCTTACCTTCTCTGGTTCGATGCACCCAAAGCGAATAAATGGGTGCTTCCTTTCTCTTTAGATATATTTGTTTCAGCAGAGCGCCACCTGAGCTTATTGAAATTGTATTTGGATGTAGTCTCGGGCCGAACTGTATATGCAGCTATCACGAACATAATAGGAACAACGAGCGTTAAAACTGACACAAACTGGATGTGTAGAGGACTAGTTTGGATGCGGGCGGCACTATGACGTTCCACCGCACAATGCCCTGACATGTAAACCGTATGGCGTTAGCAGTGACCGCGTCTTCGCAATCTCTCTACTTTCTATATTTTAATCTTACTTACCAAAAAGAAACGCGATATTTAAAATGCTACCGGGGTTCGAACCTGCAACCTATGGATACATAGTTCAGCCGCTATACCACTGTGCACGAGTCGTTGTGCCAGAAAGCTGTCTATTTATCATACTTTATCAACCTTTACTAACACATGCTAACCTGAATTATTGAGATTCTCTCTAGTCTATGAGCATGTAGGGAGTCGGGGTCTTTTGGGGATCACGGAGTTCCAATATAGCTTGGCAGACCAAATTATTTAAATTAACCAAAATAATTTGGTTGCAAGCTTTAACGGGAACTTGCCGCTTGATGCTTAAATAAATAAGAACATTATTTCCAAAATAGAACCAGTCTATAATCAATGAAAATCACGGTGCTTGTTCTCTTGTTCGCGAACGCTTTGTGTAGAATTGGCTGCTCGTTCCAATTATGACATAATCTGTCTTTGTTTAGGATATACAGGGGTGAATATAACTGGTACCTTAATTCTGTGGCTAATTACTGTAGGTACCTAATAGACGCTACGAAGCGAATCCCAAAACACCTATCGATTGCTACGAAGCGTGCTAAAGTGTGACACCGGGATGACCAATCCGTTTAAAAGCCCAGCTAGCTGTCGAAGGGCCATTTGTCCGGCAAGGCCCGCAGGCAACTCAACCCAAACCTCCACGTGGTGTCGGATGGGTAACGCAAACCTGAGCAATGAGGAACAGGCTTGGATGCGAGGAAGTCAGGCTAGCGGAGGATCACGTAAAGTTTTGACCACGTTCTAGCCCTTCCTCGGCTGACTCAGCCTGTGTGACTCTGAAGATATACCGTTTGTTTTTTAAGAAGACTGCAAGACTGTGAAATTACATTGAAATCACCGTACGAGTTTACACGAAGAAACATATGCAACGTGGCAGCAAGCTGAAAGGAAATACCTAAGATGCAGTGAACCATGCAACGTTTTGTGACTGAATGAAGATATACAGGTGAAATTTGACAAAGGAGTGAGTACTGGCGCAAATAACCATAGGAGTTGAAAGCGCCATACAAATCTACAAAAAAAGGGCCATTTATAAACTCGCGCAATATTCCTCCAAAAAACATCTTACTTGCTCCGCCCTACTATAACTCGCATACGCTTGAGTAATACCGATGCCATCAATGTCTTATCATGTTTTTATAAAATATTTGCCGTAAAATGAACTTAAGGGGTACTACACCCCTGCCCAATTTTGTGCCTATTTTTGCATTTTCTCAAAAATTATAGCGCATTGGGGCATGTAAGATATGTATATTATAGGGGCAAGGACTACAACTACTGCAATGGAAATTTTATTTCAGCACATACAACAGTTGTGGGGTTACAGACAAAAATGAGGGAAACCAATACTTGATCAATAAATCAATAACTACTTGCTTTGAGTTGCAGAATTTTCATTACAGTAGTTGTAGTGCTTGCCCCAAAATATACATATCTTACTTGTCACCAATGTGCTATAATTTGTGAGATTTTTGAAAATTGGCCAGGGGTGTAGTACCTCCTTAATAGAAACATAATTAAATCTTACTTATGACCCGTTTCATGTGCAATAACTATTCCGGTCTTTAATCCATAATCCTCGTTAATGGAACATTGGTGTGGTCTGGTACAGGTTTGACCAATAGGAGCTTGACCAACAATACTGTGGCGTCCTTTTTGTTTTTTAGAATCAAATAAATCGTATCTGTTGAAAAGAAACAGGATTAAACGAAATGTCAAGTATTATATAATTAATGATTATTATGACAAAGTAGGGAGGGATGAAAAGAGGGAAGGTGGAGGGGATATCGATAGGGGAGGAGACAAAGACAAAATAAAAAGTCAGAAAGACTAGAGGGAGAAGGGGAGAAAGAGGTGATAATGTGTAGGCCTAATAAAGAATAAGAACAGAGAAGGAAAAGAATAGAATGAATAAATAAATGTAATTATATTTATCATAGAAATTAAACACATTGCACCATGTAGCAAATTGATGAAGCCAAAGCCTTTATGCGTTGCATAATTAACACGCCCAGTCAGTTGTATTTCACTTCTGCCAAACAGAAGTCACACAATTTCGGAAACTGGACGGTGATTGTACACTCTTATGAATATTGATTGGCAACATTTTCCAATATGTCAGCGCTAAAATCAGAGCTCGGACACAAAAGATGAATGGAAGCTTCAGTCCGTTGATTGTGACCAATTTGATCATAATCTGTTCAAAACAGACCAATGGACAAATAAATAATACCATAGCAATAGGTTAAAACATTTTTTGAATATATTGCACTGCACTAATATGTTCTCTGCATTGAACCATAGATGTCAAAGAGCAGGCATTAAGACCTGGATGGTAATTCTATAGAATATTAATAACATGCTGATCACTCGAACCTACAAGATTAGTATCTTTAAAAGGAGCGGTATTGTATTCAATCTATGATTGCAGACACAAGTCGTGTTCATACGGTCGGACATAATATATTATGCTCCTGATATGATTACATAACAGTTCCAAATGACTCTAAAGATGCAATTGTAAACTCTAAAACAGTTTTTTCATGTATGCTTGTATACAATTCATGTATGCCCTCAATATACAGATTTTATGAATCTAGTATGTTTATTCTATAAATTGGTCATGTTCAAAGTCTAATACTGCATCATTCAACATCGATATGATGTGACTTAATTCGCAAATTGTTTTTGATAAATATGTTCTTTATAATATTGGCATGCAAGCTTAGTAATATCTAAGTGAAACCCTAATATTTTGCTGTGTTTACAGCATAACAAGGTAATTGCTTTATATATATATTTTTTTACTTTATTTGTTTGTTGTTTTATTTATTTATGTCTTGTTTATGTGCTATATGCTCCCATCTTGTAAAAAGAAATCATAGAAAGTTAATTTGCAATTTATGTAAGAAATATGTTCACAAATGTTGTAGTGACCTATCTGCAAAGGAATTCAGAAGCAATGACTATACAAAATATTGGCATTGCTCCAGCTGTAATGAAAATTTGACACTGCCTTTTAATCATTTTACTGACGAACGCGAATTCCAACTTGAATTGTATAGGTGTTTTGAGGACATGTCGGCTGATACTGAATATATGAAATCCCATTTCGATAACATGAAATACAATCCTTTTGATAATGATGATGCATTTGAAGTAAATGATTGTAACAGTAACACACAATATTTTTCCACAGACAACCTGAAAGAAACAGCCGGTATACAAAACAGCAATTTATCATTACTTTGTAGCAATGTAAGAAGTCTAACTAAAAACTTTGATGCATTAAAGGAATTACTCTCAGAAATTGATGTCAACTTTCAAATCATTGGACTGGTTGAAACTTGGTTGAAAGAAAAGCCTCATGATTACTATCATCTAAGAGGATATAACCTCGAATTGTGTAATAGAAATGACAAGAGAGGCGGTGGTGTTTCTATGTATGTTGATGAGAATATTGCTTATAATGTTAGACATGATATTAATGATCTAAATCAGTTGAAGTATACTGAATCGTTGTTTATAGAAATTGAAAAAGTAATTCGCAAAACATTGTAGTTGGTGTAGTATATAGACCACCTGACCAAACTATTGATGAATTTAATAAATATATTGATGCTGTATTATGTAAAATAACAGGTCAGGAAAATAAGCTCCTATATATAATGGGTGATTTTAATATAAACCTACTCAATGATGATGTTCATAAACCAACTGGTGAATTTGTAGATGTTATAACATCATATTCTCTATACCCTAGTATAACTAAACCGACTCGGATAACTAGAAAATCAGCAACTCTGATTGATAACTTTTTTACCAACAATTATGCAAATCAAACATCTCAGTTCGGGGGCACTGCTAATTCAAAGACGTCTCTGATATCAAAGACGGGTCAGTGATTTCACATACGGGGTCTGTGATATCACATACGTCGTGCTTTTTTTACAGTTTGGGGCTAGATGCAGCATATCGGAAAGAAGGTGACTGTATCGGAATATGCTTTCCTATGTTTAGCAAATATCTGCCTGTGCAAACATCATATCTATCTGTGCAAATTCTGACAAATGGTCCCAGAAAACACTTAGATTGGCAAAATCGAGCCATATCCAACGTTTTGAAGTAACACAAAATCCCAAGTCATGGGGGAGTGAATATTTTGGCAAGGCAAAAAAAGGTGGGAACAATGAATTTTTTGCCAGTCCACGAGGGGGGGAGGGGAGCGATTTTTGGCACGCATTGTGGCGGCAACTTTTCAAAAATATATTCAAAAATGACTTGAAAAATGGTAGGCCCCTACGGAAACGTTCAGGCCTATATAACCTCGTGGCCTGCCTCTTGCACACGTGCATGGGATGAATTCGGAGAAATATGGACACTTGTATTTTATTGATAGGGGTAGGGTTATGTTATGATTAGGTGGCTCAAAATAGATCAACAAATTACGGTAAACCAGGCGCGTGCCCACTGCCCCGGGAGTGGGGCTTTGGGGCCTGCAGCCCCGGGTCTTAAAAAAAAAATGAGGGAGACAGAGAGAGAAAGAGAGAAGGGAGAGGGAGGGAGAGGAAGGGGAGTGATAGAGCAGTGGCATAGCCAGGCCCGGTTTTTTTTGCGGGGTGCTGATTTTGAAAAAGTGTTTCTTTTTTTTCCAGGGGCGATTTTGTAAAAAGTGGACCTTCTTCACAAACTTTGGACCTTTTTTTGACTAAAAAAACATAAAAAACATATTTTTTTGCTCACTACGGTCGTAAATTAGGATTTTTTTTAGGACTTTTGCCCCACCGCACGGTCCCACTCTGCGTACGGGCCTGGGCATAGCCAGTGGGGCAGTATAGTGCCCCCTACAAAAATTGGAAGGGCGGAAAAGGGAGAAAAAAGAAAAAGGTCTACTTTTTCGGTCTGATTTCCCAAAAATTGAAAGAAATAACCCGACAACTGCAACATAATATATAAAATAACTGCCAATAATACCGGAACGAAAATGTTACAAAAATCAGGACAAAATATTAGCAAAACTGGGTTGAAAATTTTGTTTTGCCACAGCCATCCAGGCTCATTTCAATATCCGGGGATTTTAGGCAAACGAAAGGGGAAAAGTGGAAAGAAAACAAGAAGAAAACAAGAAGAAACGAGGAAGAGTAGGCATACGTTCTGAGTCATTGCGCATCATAATTATGTTCATGCTTGAAATTTGTGACGGGAAGTCGCATCCACTGGAAATCCATTCTAAAATATATATTATGCATTATCATGACATGGTTATATGGCCTATAGGCTATGCTTAATCATGATGGTCGGAAAAATAAGTTAATAATAGGGGCCTAATGCAAAATGATGCACCAATTGGCTTTTAGTTTGAGGATAATATTCCCCTCACAAGTCGGGTCCGTCTGTTATGCCCAAAATAATACGAATAATAAGTGTAAACTTTTACACCAAATGACTTTATTGTGCCTTTCATAACTTTTTGAAAATAATTCTCCAACTTCTGAGGGAGAGCACATCCCCCTCAGGCACCCTTCTCCGTCAAAAAAGAAAAGGCTAACTTGCATTTATCCATATAGGCCTAATTGAGCCGGTTCATACCCATGCAGAAGTCAGGTCCGCAGGAAATTTGTTAGGAATTATAGGCCTATCTTTCATAGATATAATGACTATAGGCCTATTATAGCACATCCCCCTTAAGCAAAACAGAAAAGCCTAAACTTAGGCTGAATTGAAGGAATTATTGAGCACGAGTGTTAAATATAGGCGGAGACTGGGGTAATTGTGGCCCCTTTGTCTTTATCAGGGTGTCTTTATACTAAGCATTGGTCTAGGTGACTTAACTTTGTATTGTATGAAAGAGTGGTCTTTATGTTACTGTTTGGTGAACAAAATATTCAAATAGCATTAAAATTTTTATGAGGGGGGTCTAATTAGCGGAGCGACATCGGAAATGGCTCTAAAAAAGTTTCAAGTCCACTTTTTATTCATAGGGGTGGTACTTATTGGTTGTATCACTGACTATTTTGTATGTGTTTTACATGAAAGGTAATCATAACAGTTCCCATTGATATAACAATTGTATAAAAAAATTGTTTATTTAATGAGCTAAATTTGCATATTATGTATAATACCCGGCTTGGGATAAATGTGGCCCCTGTTCATGTCTTAAGCAAATTACTTGCATCTGACCCCCTAAAAAGCTATTTTGGTCATTAATCTGTTATATGTTAATCAAATTAGCCATTTGGGGTCATTATTGAAAAAAAAGACATATTTTAGTATGTTTTCAAGTCAAAACAAGGAAGTATAATGAACAGTCAGATCCGGCCGCAGTTTCGGCATGCAAAAATTAGCATAGTAACAAGTATTTTACAAAATGCCTTAAAATGCCTTTTTCTGGTAAATAAACCAGTCCAAATGGCCTAGAATTATCGCAATGACTATAAAACATGTTATTAATAGTTATCAGGAAGAACTGGATTCACAATACTCTTTAAATTCTTTATTTTGTTCAGAGGCCACAATTACCCCGCTTGGGGTAATTGTGGCCCCTAAAACATGTTAATTATTATGCAAATTGCAATATATTTTCCAATTATATTTATCACATCTTATAGGTACCCATTGCCTCTATCCACTCATGCAGAAATTTGACTTCTCCAGTTCATACTTAAAGAATTACATGGTAAAAATGCAAAAGGGGCCACAATTACCCTAGTTTCCCCTAAGCCTAAAACTAAAATTCGCGGCTCAGTTGGAAATCTGTAAAAAAATATATGCTCCGAAAATAACCAATAAACAGTTTTGATGTGTCCGGAGAATTGAAAGTTTGCAAAATGTCGTCGAGGGAGCAAAGTTATTCTGCAGCATTTAAGCTCAATTATGAAAAAGAGCAACATTTTTTAGCATTCTCCGATTTCTCACGTTCACTAGAAAGAGTGTATCCCGAGCCCGCGATTTAATTCATAAATTGGATAGTAAAATTAGCAGGAGCTAGCAGGCACTTGGGCTAGCTACATCCCTGATCATGCTGATTTATTCCTACTCGCAAAATTATTCCCGTTGCGCCAGTTCACGTTCACAATATCGTTTGCGGCTGGGTTTTGAGACTAGGGAGTATGTGATTTATGAGACGTCTTTGAATTATGATACTGTCAGGTGACTCGGCACTGAAGAGTCTTTGATATCAGAGACGTCTTTGAATTAGCAGTGCCCCCGAACTGATCTGGCATTATTCTAACTGATATAAGTGACCATCTTCCTATATTTGTGTCTACAAACTTAAGTGTTTATGGTAAAAATACCAATGATGTTGTCATCGAAATTAGGGACATGAGTGTACAAAACATTGATGCACTTAAAGATAAACTTAGCAAGGTTGACTGGGACAATGTGTGTGAAAATCATGATGCCAATGTATCATACAACAAGATAAATTTAAAGCAGTTTTTGATGAATGTATTCCAAAAAAGGTAGTTAAGAAATCTCATACAAAAAATAGGATGCCTAGGGCACCTTGGATAACATATTCTCTACTAAAATGTATTCGTAGAAAGAACAAGTTGTTCAAAAACAAATCCAAAAACCTACTGATGCGAATGTACATAAATATAAGATGTATCGTAACAAGTTAAACTCCTTATTGAGGAGGGCAAAACAAAATTATTTCAGTTCACAACTGGACAAAGAAAGGTATAATATGAGAAATACATGGAAAATTCTAAATTCTGTACTCAGATGTCCAAAAAAGACATCTTCTCAAAAGTGACAATGAAACTTATAATGATCCATCAAAAGTAGCAAACAAATTCAATGAATTCTTTGCCAGCATTGGACCTACACTAGCTGCCTCTATAAAACACCAAGGTAAAAATTTTGATGAGTATCTAACTAATAGTTGCAACTCTAGTTGTTTTTTCAAACCGACAGACGAAAATGAAATCCTGAAGATTATTAACAACTTAGGTAATAGAAAAAGTCCAGGTTATGATCTAATAAAGTCTGACGTGGTAAAATTGGTTGCCACTGAAATTTTATATCCATTGAAAATCATTTTCAACAAGTCACTAACAGAAGGAATTGTTCCTGATGCTCTGAAAATAGCAAAGGTTGTACCTATATATAAGAAAGATTCTCCACAATTATTTGGTAATTATAGACCAGTATCTGTGTTGCCTTGTTTTTCAAAAATTCTTGAAAGAATTGTTCATGAAAGATGTAGTAACTTTTTAAATGCCAAAGACTTACTGTACAATAGGCAATATGGGTTTCGTCATAAACATTCTACGTATATGGCTGTACTAGACTTGATTAAAGATACAAACAAGGCTATTGATGAAAATATGTATACTGCAAGTGTCTTCATGGACCTTTCAAAGGCCTTTGATACTATTGATCATGACATCTTATTACAAAAGTTGTACCATTATGGTTTTCGTGGTGTACCGTATAACTGGTTTGAAAACTATCTGTCAAACCGTAAACAATATGTATCTTTTAATTCTGCAAGATCATCTTGTACCAGTATGAAGTGTGGGGTGCCACAGGGCTCCATCTTGGGGCCATTACTATTTATTATATATATGAATGACATTAGCAGAACATCCAAACTTCTATCGTTTATATTATTTGCAGATGACACAACTGTTTTTCTTTCTGATAACAATATTCAAAGGCTTTGTGACAATATGAATAAAGAGTTGAAGGAGATTGTTAACTGGTTTAAGTGTAACAAGTTATCCCTGAATGCCAGTAAAACAAATCTTATGTTTATTGGAACACCTCATCAAACAAAGAATATAACTGATGTCCACAATGTATTTCTGGATGGATGCAAACTTTCACGTGTATATGACGTTAAATTTCTAGGCATTACACTTGATGACAACCTAACTTGGAGGTCACATATTAACAACATTAGTAAAACATGTTCTAGAAATATTGGTGTCCTAAACAAGCTTAAACTTTTTTTACCAAAAACAAGTCTGTATCAGCTGTATTGTACGCTAATCTTACCATATTTAAGCTACGGTATAATATTGTGGGGTTCTGCTAATAAGTATAATTTAAACAGACTTGTGAAGCTCCAGAAAAGAGCAGTAAGAATTATAAATAATAGTTCGTATCTTTGCCACACCAAACCATTGTTTGAAAAGTACAATTTACTTAATATATGCCATCTGTATAATAAAGAACTGGGTATATTTATGTACAAATATCATAAGGGTCTATTACCAAGTTCATTTGACAACTTGTTCATAAACATGAAGTCTATTCACAATTATAATACCAGAAAGAAAGAGAATTATCGAACTGACATCCATAAAGTCACTGATGTTTTAACACTTGGTCCTAGGCTGTGGAATAGTTTGCCAAGTGAAATTAAAGAAGCTAAACTGGTAAATGAATTCAAAAATAGTATGTTAAGGTATCTAAAAGATAACAAATAATGTCACAATTCATGTTGTGCTGAATCTATGTTATTCACTATACTATTTGATACTACACTACTGCTAAAATATTTGCCTATTTAAAATTGTATTATGGTACATTAAGATGGGTTCTTATAATTCATATTTTGCCGACTCTATGTTATTCACTATACTACTTGATATTATACTACTGCTAAAATATTTGTTTGCTTAAAATTGTATTATGGTAAATTAAGATGGGTTCTTTGTTTTTTATTTATGTTTATGTGTATATTCGTTGTTTTGATTAAATTATAATTATTTGTTAGTTAAAAGGTGGTACATCGTTATCAGGCCTCGGCTTTGTGATGTACCTACCTTCATCAAATCTTGTTAATACACAATAATTGTATATAATAATGCTATAATGTTTGTATGAGATTGATGAAAATAAAGATTGATTGATTGATTGATTGAAGTCACTTTATACCGGCAATAAGTCACTTATTACCGGTAATAAGTCGCCTATGTTCGACCACCGTGTGAACACGACAATACACAGGTGATGAGTGCAACTTGCTTGTAGTGCAGCGCGATATAAGTCGTGTTCACGTGGTCGGACATAAGTGACTTATTACCGGTAATAAGTGAAATATTACCGGTAATAGTGACTTATTACCGGTAATAAGTAACTGATGTCCGACCGTGTTAACACGACTATATTCAAAACTTGTTTGAACATATTGTTATGGTAGTTAATCTGATTATTACATCACCTCGACAGCGAATAAAAACCTCCTTTCCCCAGTCCTTTATA